>NC_088653.1:15749653-15837153 GCF_964019385.1 Sycon ciliatum
TGTAATCATGGTAAACCGGGCTCAAATCATGGTAAACCGGGCTGAAATCATGGTAAACCGGGCTGAAATCATGGTAAACCGGGCTGAAATCATGGTAAACCGGGCTGAAATCATGGTAAACCGTCCTGTAATCATGGTAAACCGGGCTGAAATCACCCCCGTGCAGCTTATGCCCCAAGATAACTTTTGATGCATGTAAAGTTGCAATCACTGAAATCCGACCCAAAGTGCCAAACTGGCGCCCTGGACCAGTTCCGATTATACCACTGCACTTGTGCATGTGTACGTACAGCAGCATTCGAGTCACTTTTCGGGGCGTCGAGGGCCGTGTAAATCGAGGGCGCCAAATATGCACTCTGGGTTGGATTTCACGAAGCATAACTGTCCTTTTCTTTGGTCGTTGAGTACAGTAATACCTGTCAAGGTGACCACCTGTCCTGGAAGACCACTGCAACCAGGACCAAGGGATGCTATTTCCAGTCAAACGACCCTGGATAAGGAGACCACCTGGTAACAGAGACCACATTTTGAAGGTCACCTGAGCGGTCGTCTTAGACAGGTTCCACTGTACATCTGCTACTTGTACATGTCACGTGGCTGCTGTCCAGAAGCCAGCTTGCTGCTCTGACGAGTAGGAGGCAGCTGGTGGAACTGAGATGCAGGGCATTGCTATGACAACTGCACGTACAGTGAAACGTGCGATGGCGACCGCTCAAGGGACCTTCTGAATGTGGCCGCTGTGCTCCCCGTCTCCAGGGTCGTACTTGTGGAGATCATACCCAGTTGTGGCGTTCCTCTGGGACAGGTTGTGGGCTGATCGGAGCGGTGGCCTTGACAAGTGTTATTGTGGCTGTAGCTGTAGTTGCTTCTCCTGCTCCCAAATAGGCAACAAGCCGCTGGATCATCCTAATATAGATATTATTATTATTATTATTTTACAAGAAGTCGGAGGCGGATAATACTTTAATAACGAAGGTACGTGTTAGGTCGTAAGTATCCACGCAAACACACATCCAGTCAAAATAAGGCACTTGTCAAAGTATCCGAACGTTTTCGGTCCCTTCTCATCAAGGATTATACAGGGAATGGCTCAAGTTGGAAAGACTAAAACTTATATAGCGTAAAGATATGAGATAACAACACTCGTGACAAGGTGAAAAAAGTATCAAGTTCAGCACGACACAAAACTCGAAGGACATAATAATAGCGACAAGAACA
Organism: Sycon ciliatum; assembly: GCF_964019385.1. Taxonomy (NCBI): domain Eukaryota; kingdom Metazoa; phylum Porifera; class Calcarea; order Leucosolenida; family Sycettidae; genus Sycon; species Sycon ciliatum. The sequence goes on from NC_088653.1 coordinate 15,750,872, forward strand.
TAGTGAGCAAATTAAGTTACATTGTTAACACCTCGACGAGGAGTAACACCAAACAATTGTAGCGACAACACATTTTCTTTTTGTACGCAAAGTTCAGGATCTAACTTACGGATATACAAAGCTTCTAACACAGCCAGATGCAACGCACATCTACCACGTGACAATATTGAGAACACATTATCACTGTACGGCTATCCAAAGGAATTTCTGGCCAAGCTTATCAACGAAAAACCGGCGACAGACAAGCCGATCCAATTTGGACCTGACCTTTGCCCAGTGGTGCTCCGTTTACCCTGGGTTGGCGCCGGTTCTGCGCGCGTGGAGAAGGATGTTCGTGGTATCGTATGTCCATCTTATCCGTGCGTCAAGCTGTACGTCATATTTGGGACAGTGCGTGCGTTCAGTGTGAAGAAGGATGTTCTACCTACCCTTAGTAAAAGTAACCTTATCTATTTCTTTCAATGCCGACAATGTGAAGATCGGTATGTAGGTAGAACCCTTCAGCACCTGGGCGCGCGCATTCGTCAACATGTGCCGTTAAGTTTTGTTCCGCTTGATGCGCGTGAGTGTCGTCCTCGCCGTGGTCGTCCTCCAAAATGTGCTGTCCAGTCCATCGGTGGATCTTCCTCTTCCTGTGAAGATATCACTGCATGCCCGTCCTCCTCCGCGTGTATAGCGCAGGGTCCAGCTGAGAACAGCGTGAAAGATGGTGAAAGACCGACACGTAAACCACCGAAATTGACAAAGGATCTGTCTGCGTCGGGAAGGGTTACGCGAAGCCAAGTAAAAATACGGACTGGTGAGGACGCACGTACAACGACAACGGAAGTGACAACAACAGTCAATATTCGAAAACGTGGTAGACCGCGAAAACGAACCTCAATATCGAACACCGGACAAGTTGGAGTAAGAAGATCAATAGAAATCCGCAATGGAGGAGACGTAGCTGAAAGGACACTGGGCATCGCGCACACAACGGCTAGTGTCAGAAAACGTGGAAGGCCGCGGAAAAGCAAAGAGACGGATAGTGGTGATGCCGCGAAGAGGCGAGATGACGGGACATTGGAGGAGCCTACACCCAACGGAGCTAAGAATCGCACTTCGTCCATCAAGCAACATCTGTCAGCCCGTACCAATTGTCGTGAGTTGTACAGTGATAATGTGTTCTCAATATTGTCACGTGGTAGATGTGCGTTGCATCTGGCTGTGTTAGAAGCTTTGTATATCCGTAAGTTAGATCCTGAACTTTGCGTACAAAAAAGAAAATGTGTTGTCGCTACAATTGTTTGGTGTTACTCCTCGTCGAGGTGTTAACAATGTAACTTAATTTGCTCACTATGTTCTTGTCGCTATTATTATGTCCTTCGAGTTTTGTGTCGTGCTGAACTTGATACTTTTTTCACCTTGTCACGAGTGTTGTTATCTCATATCTTTACGCTATATAAGTTTTAGTCTTTCCAACTTGAGCCATTCCCTGTATAATCCTTGATGAGAAGGGACCGAAAACGTTCGGATACTTTGACAAGTGCCTTATTTTGACTGGATGTGTGTTTGCGTGGATACTTACGACCTAACACGTACCTTCATTATTATTATTATTATTATTATTATGAAGAGTCCATAAACAAGAGTGTGCAACGCGCGATAGGGTCTTGTCACGACTCGTTTGCAACATTACGTCATTTTCATGTACATTTTCATGTAGCGAATGTCGCGGCCTGCACGCGCAGCTACATGAAAATGACGTTATGTTGAAAACGAGTCGTGACAGACATTTATGTGGCGTTGCACACTCTTGTTTATGGACTCTTGTTATTATCTATCCTAATCGGGGCTTGGAAGCATTTGCATTAGGCCATCATTTTTTATATCTATGTTTCGCGTCGTCCGCACGCATACGTTTTGATTTTTTCCGGAAAAAAATAAAATAATCGAACATGCACAGTACGAGGTGATTTGGCTTTTTTTAACATTTGGCATTTTTTAACAAATGTGTAAAATTTGCTTTTCTTCTGGCTGTTTCTCTGCTCCGGATGGCTGTATCGAAACATGGGTGGTGGCAAATGGGAGGCAGTTTATCGTAGATCAACATTGACCAGAAAATTTGGTGCATATAATTTAATTCTCCCTGCCACGTTGGTATAACTAGTGGTGGGTGCTTTGCCATTTTGTGTAAACTGTGTAAAATGAGCCCCTGAATGGACGAGGAGGGCAGTGAATTGCTTCCGCAGGGCCTTTGGACGACGTCAGGCCGTCTTGCCATCACTAGAGACAGTAATGAAGAACAGTAGGTCACGGAATGCACTCTGTGAGAACGAAAACATCGCTGCGATGCTATGCTATCTATCCAATTCCACCGTATAACACAGCCACTAGTTACAAATACAAAAACACGGCTTTCGCAGCATACAATGCAGTTCACTCCTCTGTTGACAGATTAAATTTCATTCACTAGCAATCCTTGAAGTGATATATCTATCAACTTCAGAACATTGATGACCGAATATCCCAGTTTGTGATGCCATTTTACAAATTTGTTAAAAAATGACACACCAATTATTTGAATCCTGAGAATACTGTGAAAGTAGGACATGATTCAAGACACTTTCCAAAGTGGGATCATTCCCATTTTTGGACACAACGGGCATGAAGGATAGCACTTCCACTTCCAACAATTCATTTGGACATAGCTTGTCTAGAAGTGACTGAAAAAACGTCATTTTACAACCATGTTAACAAAAGCCAAACCACCTCGTACTGTGCATGTTCGATTATTTTATTTTTTTCCGGAAAAAAATCAAAACAGTGAGTGTACGATCGTGCGAGTCATCAGTGTGGACTGGTTGCATACGGCGAAGCTGGGATTCAGAATTGGCCTCGAGGCCAGCGTTGGTAGATCGTTTGTTCTGCATCTGCGAGCAGAATTCTTTGAGCTTACACCAGACCGCATCGATCGCCTCAAGCTGAGAGGACGCGTCGTTTCGGAGCTCTTTGCACCGCTGCTGAAGGCTGAGTACAATAATCCAGCGAAGCATGGGCACCAACGGTTGCCTCCTCTGTCCAAAGTGAATACTCTAATTTCAGAAATTTTCGGTGCTCAATATTTTCGGTATGAAAGCAAAAGGCTTGGTTAGGTGAACAGAAATTTTCGGTACAGAGAAGCAGTTCCCTATTGGATTATGTATGTTAGTGTTTGTTCGGTGTATTGAAATTTTAGGTATGAAACAGACGCACCGAAAGTACCGAAAATAAAAGTACACCGAAAATTTGTGAAATTACAGTATTTCCTCTTGCTGATAACCCAGATTTTGTGCTTCGACGTACGATTTTTCTTTCGAATGTACACCATGCACGAGCTATTGACAATAGTCAATAGGCTATGTGGTATGTACAGTTCTATTCACCTCTGATGATCCTTTTTTATTTTTTTTATTTTGCAACTTTTTATTTCTTTCCACCTCTCGCATACGATTCTGGAAGTTGACCTGACGCGAAACATAGATATAAAAAATGATGGCCTTATGCTTTCTAAGAAAAGAAAGCCGCCAAATCTTGGCTTTCTGCAATTTGCACGATGCTGGGGCATGATTCGCACTTTGCATCTAAAAACTTCACATGTTCATTGGTACATTGTAGTTCTGCTGACCTGTCCATTTTATGTGCTGGCTTCGTCTGCCCCAGACACAACCCGACACGGCGACAACAGATCGGGATCGTCGCCAGTGGCAACGGCAGCTGCGGCAACTGCTGAGGCGGGACAGCTGTACCAGACAAAACTTCCGGTGATGGCCGTGCGCTCGTCTCCGCTCGAAATGGTCCACGAGAAACCGTTACACGCGCCGCCGCCATCGGCGATAGCCACGGCAACCACCGCCATGGCCGGCAGCGGCCCGAAGGTGTTCCAGCGGCTCTCATCACAGTCGCCGGACGACGGTTGCATCGACGAGAGGTGCGAGATGATGGCCAGCAGTGGGGAGTCGTACGGCGAACGCCCCGCGGCCGTCGTCACACGAACGAACAGTCTGAGCGGACGCTTTCGCAAGCGCCTGTCGCGCACACTCAGCATGTTCTCGCAGAGTGACCTGCCCAATGCTGTCGGCAGTGGTGGTGGTGGTGGAGGCAGCGGCAATGCAAAGCCAGTCGCCACCCGAAGCAGCTCCGCTCTGTCGGCCAAGAGCGCGAGCTCCCGTGACGATGCGGCGACGCCAAGTCGACTGCGCACCGCGGCGGGCAGGACAAACTCCTTGACATCGCCGGCAAAGACGCCCAAGAAACATCAGCAGCAGCAACAGCAGCAGGAGAACATCGTGCGTCGACTCACTCGCTCCATCAGCATGGGAGCTCGGCCCCGTCCGTCGTCGGTCGGCGAACGACGTCATTACGGTGTCGCGTCTGGCACCATCGCCGCAGGGTCGTCCTCGTCGCGGAAACGCCAACGACGCGGCAGCCAGCCCTTCATCGGCGACGGCAACGGCGCGGAGGGTGGCAGCTCGCCGCCGGTGAGCCCCTTCGGAGCGTCCAGCACGTACAAGAAGATCTTGGTGATCGGCGAGGGTAGCTACGCCACCGTCTACCTGGGTCGCAGCAGTCGTCTCAACACCATCGTGGCACTGAAGGAGATCACGTTGAATCCCGAGGAGGGTGCTCCGTTCACCGCCATCCGCGAGGCTTCGCTGCTCAAGGGTCTTAAACACGCCAATATCATTGTACTGCACGATATCACGCACACGCCCAGCAAGCTGACGTTTGTCTTCGAGTACCTGGAGACGGATCTGTCGCGCTACATGGAGCCGCACCCGGACGGCCTGAGCTCCGACGATGTACGCCTGTTCCTGTACCAACTGCTGCGCGGCCTGGCGTACGTGCACGCGCGTCGCATCCTGCACCGCGACCTCAAGCCGCAGAACCTGCTGATAAGCCGACGCGGAGAACTGAAGCTCGGCGACTTCGGGCTGGCGCGTGCCAAGTCCGTGCCTAGCCACACGTACACACACGAGGTCGTCACCGTCTGGTACCGCCCACCGGACGTCCTGCTCGGCTCGCGCACCTACAACGCCAGCATCGACCTGTGGGGGGTCGGCTGCATTTTCATGGAGATGATTTCCGGCTCGCCTATGTTCCCGGGTCTAAACGACGTCGACGATCAGCTTGTCAACATCTACAAAGTCTTGGGCACGCCGAGTGAGGCAACGTGGCCCGGTGTGACGCGGCTGAAGAACTTCAACGCCGACCCGTCGTCGCCTAGCAACCCAGCCTACACCAAGTACTGCCGCCTGCGCCTACACGCTGTCGTGCCGCGCATCGCCAAGGAGCCGGGAGCCGAGCATCTTGCCGAGCGACTGCTGCGCATGAACCCGGCCGAGAGGCTCACCGCCCAGCAGGCCCTGCAACATCCCTACTTTGCCTGCATACCGTCCTCGGTCGCCCAGCTGCCTCCGTCCCAAAGTATCTACGCTACCGGCCAGCTCAAGTTCACCGGCGGCGATTCGAGAAGCTTCCGACGCGCTTCTCTCGGAGGCGCAGAAACGGCCCAGCTCGACCCCTCCATATTCGAGTAGGGCTAGGCTGTGCGTGCGCCAGGAGAATTTCCCCTCCGCCCTTGTCCATATTCGAGTAGGGCTAGGCTGTGCGTGTGCCAGGGGGATTTCCCCTCCGCCCTTGTCCGTGTTCGGGTGGCGCTGTGCGCCAGGGGATTTCCCCTCCGTCTTCCATCCGCGCGCGCACTGCTGAAGAGTACGGTGAGGGTTTCCATGAGTGGATGTTGACATCTCTATTGGCTGTCTGTGCATGGCTGCATTGGAGGTTGAAGAGTCGTTGCGGCGGCTGCGTCTTGGCCTCCGTTCTGCTCTCATTTTGCAGTTAGTGACTCATCCGAGGTGTGCTTACTTCCGCCGCCGGTGGTCACATGACGTAGTCCGTAGTCACGGGTACCACCGTGTCAGAGATGCACCCCTTGCTAGTCACATGACCCGGTCTGCAGTCATGGATACCATGTCAGAGATGCACCCCTGCTAGTCACATGACCTAGTCTGTAGTCACGGATACCACCGTGTCAGAGATGCACCCCTTGCTAGTCGCATGACCCGGTCTGCAGTCATGGATGCTATTACTACCAAGCCAAAGATGCAGCTACTCCCACCGCCCCGTTGGTCACATGATCTGCTAGTCTGGTGGTATCCTTGACTACAGACTGTTGCTATTCCTTTGACAAAAAATGTTTTACAGTTTATTTCGTTTTCTGAGCTGAGGAGTCGGAGCGTGGCTGCTACTGTTTGTCGTGTGGCCCCGTTCTGCAGTCGTAGAATACTGACACGGTGACTCAGCGCTGCAGCGACCACTGCTTTCTGTCCCTTGACCCATTTTAAACCTAGAGTTACAATGCTGTGACGTGCAGCCCCTTGACCCAATCTGCCGTCACAGTGCTCTGACGCGTTGAGTGAGAGGTGCAGATATGCTGTGCTGTACACTGTGTGGTCTTCTGGCGTGTGACGAATCCTGCGGCAATTCTGAACTGCCCCAATGCCGGGCTCAGAGATGCAGTTTCCTATTCAACAGTAACTTTGCTGTGGCGTGCCGAGTCGGAGATGCTGCCGCTACTGTGTGCTTTATTTTAGTCATGTCATCCAGTTCTGAGGTGATTGAGGACTGCGGCTCGATGGCTGGCTCCGAGATGCAGTTTCCGCTGTCGCTTGCCCGGTGTGAGCGAGAATGCGCGCGTGGAGGGAGTGTGTTCTCTTGTGTTGGTATACGATTCGTCAAACTATCCATCTTGTTAACAACTGAACTTGACCTGTGCCGATCTAATCTATGCAGTGTAAATCCATTTTCGTTCGAACGCAGACGTTACGAATAGAGTACGGCGAACAGGCTGACGAGTATCTTTGTTGAGTGGTGCGAAGTGTGTGTGTGTGTGTGTGTGACGCGCGTGGTTTGCGCGCATCTTGCTGTGCAGAAATGCTTTTCCTCCGCTGTCTATTTATCTATCGTCATGTCCGTCCGTTCGTTCGTCTCAGACGGTCGGTGCTTCACTATCTCTCTGTCTCTTGTGCACACACGCACGCACACACACACACACGCACGCACACACACGCACGCACGCACGCACAGACACGTGCCTGTTTTGTTTTTTCGCGGACTGGATTTTTCGCTCGTCTAGGATTGTAGCGTACAGACTTTAACCTTGTACAATCCACGACGCGTACTCTCCACTTTCCAGCTAACGTAAAAGAGTTTTGTATCGCTGTCGCTATGGACACTGTATACAATAAATAATTGTTTTGATTCATGTGTAAAGAATAGATCCGTCCGGCCCCGTCTCCTTACACACAGAGTATTTATGGCTTGTTTTGTATTCTGTTACAATGTGCATTGTTTGTACGGCTTGTTTGTGTGCTCCTATAATATTATTATTGTTGATATTATTGTTGATTTGTTTCTTTCTGCGTTCCTGGCGTGGTGGCTGTGTGAGCGTTCGCATCTCGGATTACACAGTAGTGGTGTGTGTGTGTGTGTGTGTGTGTGTGTGTGTGTGTATGTGCGTGCATGGTGCGTGTGTGTATGTGGGTGGGTGGGGGGTATATTCACATGGCTTCGCCGGTTGTGTGGATTAGACAGTTATCTGGTGCTTGTCTTGATCTGTTTCATTCAGATTCAGATCCGCTATCATTGCCACAAAGAAAAAATCTGTGGGTGCACGTCCAGTGCATTTGTAGATTTGAGTGCTTCTCTTGTGACGTATCAAGAGTACATAAACCAGAGTGTGCAACTGTGCATATCAGATCTGAAACAGCGCAGTTCGTGCACTACGTCACCCTGATGAGGTCAGCCAAGCTGCGACTTGCGTACAGCTCAAATTTTCGTGTTTCACAGTCCGGAAATCAGCCAAGTTTGCATGATTTAGACGTCCTGTTTTAGGATTTCGGTGTTCTTGTGTGACTTCGTACGCTGTGTACATGCGCTGGCAAGTAAATTCACCATGCTATCCGTGTCGAAAAACCGAAATCAGGACAAACTCAGTGACCTGCACCACTGTGACTGGCTACGCAACTAATTACTTAGATTTTGCACATGATTGTATTGAAGAGAGAGTTTTCTGAGGTAGGGGGATATAGCATGGTGTATTCAGCTGCCTGGCCCTTCAAGTACTCGTTTCAGACTTGCTTTTAAAGGTGTTTCAGACTTGCTTTTAAAGGTATTTCAGACTTGCTTTTAAAGGTATGTCAGACTTGCTTTTAAAGGTATTTCAGACTTGCTTTTAAAGGTGTTTCAGACTTGCTTTTTTGAAGGTCCTTGGACACGGCATGTGCATGTAACGCCATGTTGTTTGGAACCGCGGCCACCACACGTGCTCCCGGGCCGGATAGCAGCATGTTCACGCGCCCGGGTCAGCCTTACCTGTACAGTTTTCTGTGCACATCGTCAGGGTCCATGTTGTCCTTGGCAACAGGGGTTCTCCCTTCAGTACATTGTACATGCGTGTTGCAGCACAGTTTAGGGGTGTGCATGGGGAATTAACACTTTCGCAGCACCCTGTACGCCCGGCGTGCTGGTTTCCCGCAAACGTAACACGTCACCCATCACACTCTCTCGTACTTGAATAGAGAAAGTTCAGATTTGCTGATCAATAGAAGAATAGAGAAACGGCTCAGTTCAGCGGTACTTCATTTTACAGAAGGAAGAAAAGACTGAAAATGGAACAGAAAAAAGTAGGAAATATAGAAGGAAAGGTAAGGAAAAGTAGGGAATATCTTTGAGCGGATGATTTGTGCCAAATATGGTATCCTGGCAAGTCGACTTGTTGTTAAGGCGACGCGGTCGCTACGGCAACAGCTAATGTCACTGATACACGGGGGGGGGGGGGGGTTGGTTGTACGCCGGTGAAAAGCGCTAACGACTCACCGCAGATGCGCGTGTAGGCAGGCATGGTGCGGGTAAAGCGAAGCGCCAGTTGGTATACACTCGCCAAGCAGCCGTAGACAATTAGTAGTAGTAGTAGCGCATTAGTGACGGTGGTGGCTAGGGATATGGCGGGCTGCAGCTGGGGACTTGCTAGAAGAAAATGAGAAGTTAACTGAGAGGGTCCTTGAAGAACGACGTGGTGCAGCTTGAGCATTGTTCGAAGAAACTGAGAAGTCCCTTGAGCCTCGACGTGGTGCAGCTTGGGCATTGTTGGAAGAAACTGAGAAGTCCCTTGAGCCTCGACGTGGTGCAGCTTGGGCATTGTTGGAAGAAACTGAGAAGTCCCTTGAGCCTCGACGTGGTGCAGCTTGGGCATTGTTGGAAGAAACTGAGAAGTCCCTTGAGCCTCGACGTGGTGCAGCTTGGGCATTGTTGGAAGAAACTGAGAAGTCCCTTGAGTCTCGACGTGGTGCAGCTTGGGCATTGTTGGAAGAAACTGAGAAGTCCCTTGAATCTCGACGTGGTGCAGCTTGGGCATTGTTGGAAGAATGCATTGCCGCTTCCTCTGTAACAGACCAGAAGGCACACAGAACTGATTAGAATAGCTAATTACCACATGCGTGAAACGGTGTGCACGCGCTCGCGCGTGCATATGTGCGTTCGTGTGTGTGTGTGTGTGTGTGTGTGTGTGTGTGTGTGCGCGCGTGCGGGCGCGCGCGCGTATTCCTTGCAAGCCGTTGGCGGGTGTAATCCCAGCACGAGTTGCTATGTCTAACATAGCTGTTCGCTGTCATCGCTTCTGCGATGGGCAGGTCTAAGCCTGTCAGAGTGTATGCATGGGGGGTGTTAGTTGTGAAGTTTGCAGTTTATCTTGGTCATCTTGCTCATGGTTATTATTATTTATTCATATTTTAACCCTTTCAGTGCCAAGGACGAGATAACTCGTCCTACAGACCCCCACGCGATTGGCCAAAGACGAGATATCTCGTCCTCGTAGTGCGCACTACTATTATCTCACCGGCCATGCACTATAATCTAGCCGATTGTGGCTCCTCGAGGGGAAACTAGGGGTTTTCCCTACTGAATAAGACCTCACTCGCCGTGTTTGAGTAAGTAAGGGCACAGCAGCATACAATCAGAGCGCTCGGGCGAAAAACATATTTCGATTCAGAAACAATTAGATTGACGGAACGTACTTTAGGTCTCTCTAGCTGTCACTCAGACACGGCGAGTCGCCCGCATGTCGGCTGAAGAGGTGCTCCAGTCCATCATGGACTCGGACATTGATGACTGGGGCTGCGATAGTGAATGCGATGACTAGGATGCGGACATAGCTGTCCGCGATCGTGACTGAACAAATTTCGCGGAAGAGTCCGCCGTGGTCGATGCCGTACCTACTGCTGTGGTCGCCTTGGACGGCCCTGAGGATATCGGAGGTGTCCATGTCGAGTTTGAGCAGGGCGCAGCAGCACAAGCTACGCCAGCGCAGGACAACACGTCGGTTTGAGTTGATACGACTAAATTGAAAAAATCAGATTTTTTTATGAAAATGGCCCGGCCAACAGCGTACATCTGGCCTGGCACTGGAAGGGTTAGGGCGCGTTCAGACTACCGTGAACCCCGTCAAACCGTGAATGCCGATAAACCGTGAAGGACATTCACACTACCGATAACAAACTAACGTTACCGTGAAGTTTTCAGCTCTCACCGCGGCACTGACAAGGGATTTTCCCTTTTTTCCCAGCGCGCATGCAGCTTGAGCACTTTTTACTGCCGGTAAAAAGTTTACTGCCGCAGCAGCCGCGGCAGTAAAACTTTCCCACCGGTAACGTGCCAGTAACGTCACGTGATCAAATCACCTTGGCGACTTTCCCAATCGGTCACTTTTTATCGGTAGTCTGAACACGCCCTTAATAGGGCAGTCCCCACAGACTGGTTAATGACTGAACACTCGGCGAGCTGGGATGCTTGCTCTGTCAGCACCTTACACGCTAGCTAGGGTCCTGCATTCAATAAGTACGACAGGCACAGCCATTACCTACAGTCCATTTCAAAACTATAGACGCGTAGGGTTTTTGAAATACTTCAAATTTGGCTGGAACTTTTTGGGAATAGTTTTCGGAATATTGCTCAGGTCCGCTCCACAATTACTCTCATATAGTTTCTAAACGATTGGATAACAGACGCCCAATTTGGAAAATTTTATGCACAAAGTGATCACAGATTTTATGTGGTATAGATGCTGGCATAACGGTTTTTTGCCTAGGTACGCGTCTATAGTTTTGAAATGGACTGTACACCCTCTTAAAGGGAAAGTTAACCCTTTACCGTTTTAGGTATTTGTACAGCAAAAACCGACCGTCATTGTTCATGCCATAACTTCTTTATTTTTCACTTTTATTATGTACAAAATGGGGTGATTCTGAAAGTAAAAACCCTCAGGAATGCGATGCAACAACTTTCAAGTCCAGAAAACGAACACAAATTTCACTATTTAGCACTAATAATTATTTGGATTTATTGCCGATCGGGCAAACTGTTGCAATATGCAATAAATGAGATTCTTGCACTGGAGTGGCTCCCTCAGGTAAGTGGATACCAGGTTCGTTCTCTGGGTGGAATGCAGGAGTGGTACTAGTCACACTAGTGGCAGTATTGTCCCAAGTGTTGCAAATATCCACTAGTGCAGGTTGCACCGCTGGCTGTACCTAGTACCTGTACAACACAACCTCTACAGTGACCACCGCCTATTCCACGGCCGAATCCTCTCTCTCTCTCTGCCACGTCCCCTTCCACCATTAGTAGCACTTATCTCAGCGACACTGTCGTCGTCTGTGACATCCATGTCACTCTCGCTGGCGCTGCTTTGACTCGCCATGTCATCGTCGCTGTCGTCGTCAGAATAATATTATGAACAGAATCGTCTGGCTCCACGAACTCATCTTCGCTGGATGAGGCGGCGACAGGGTCGTCAGGAAGCGTCCCCAGAAGCGAAAGAGCTTGCTCCACGTCCATGGCTTGCACAGTAGGGCAGACAGTCGCGAGGCCAGCTCAAACAAAAGTCGAAAACATCTGCAGGCAATACCAAAAGTCGCAGGGTACGCACTTTTCCCAAAGCGCATTTTTCAAGTCGCGATTTTTGTGATTTTTTATATTGCATCACACAAAAAATTGTTAGCACCCTCTGCGCGTACATCTTGGCTACCAGAAGGGAAAATCCCTGCTCTCTGCGGTGAACCAGTCCAGCGCTGTGCGCATAGAAGTCATCGACCGCGAGCGGTCGAAATTTGTGCGTACAAACGGTAAAGGGTTTAAAGCCTAAAATCAAATCTTGGCGCAAGGAAGCTGAGACACTCCCTTCCTCCTTTATTCCCAATTGAACTCGCGGTCTTCCATCGAAACTGGGTGACTGTGCCCTACTAGATGGCAATTTGTATGCAAAATGTCACTAAAACCGCCATTATGTTCTTATAAAAGCACGGACGACCGCAATTGGCCCATATGTTGTAGTCTTTTGGACGCTGAGTCGACTGGTGTTGGTCCGAAAAGGCTCCGATGCAGCGTTCGGCCCCTATTCCCAATCAAACGTGGTTGAACAAGCGGTCACGTTCTCCTGCGTACACCAGTCACCTGGTCGCTGTGCCAGCAAGGGACAACTTTCACACCAAGGTTCAACTCGAGTTCAACTCGAGTTCAACTCGAGTGACAGGAATGCACCCAAACAGGCTGTAAGTTGTACCCTGCAGGCACGGTGACCAGGTGACTGGTGTACGCAGGAGCACGTGATCGCTTGTTCAACCATGTTTGATTGAGAGTACGTACTGGGCACCGACCTTGTAATCTAAAGCCTGGCCAAGTGCACGAGGCAAACTTACCAAAAGACTCGCAGCGCATGCGTCAAAGAAAAGATGACGTCAGCAAGAAATTCCGCTGTGGGCCAGGCCATCCAACGCCGCTGTATCTCCTGTATAAATAAATACATTTAGATAGATAACTTACCAGTATTGATCTGGTCCAGGTTGTGTTGGGTGTGAAATTCCTCCTGATCTGTTCACATAGACACAAGAAACAACAACAAATACAATTGTGAAAAAAAGAGAAGGAGAACATGACACGAGTTATGACACTGACTGTCCACCAAAGTAGCCAGATCAGCGAGTGCACAAAACTGACCGGCAGTACAGGTCTACTCTTCTCAGGAGATAACCTCGGGGGTTTCAAATTGGTTGTCTTAAACATCAGGCAAAATAGCACGTCATAGTGCATTTGACATCAGCGGGAAGAAGATGACGACGTCCACTAATTTAGTATCTGTGCACACGAATCTGCTGTTACTGTGACTCTGTGTGTCAGCTATGGCATCATCCCTTGTGGTTCCATGCCTAGCATGTACCTCTGAACCATCCTGCAAAGTTTGAATGACGTAGGTTGAGCGATCGCTCCGCGAAACATACTGTTTGAAATTCTCTTCACAGTATATCTTCCACCATTGAAATTTCGAATTTCTTGCTGAGAGGGGTGGCTTGCAACCTCGATATGGCTTGTTCCAGGTATGCTTTGGAGCCATCCCCTGTTGAAGTAGTGGCGGGGATCTGCCCTGCAACTGCTACAACAGAAAATGATTCGATCTGAGAAAGGGTGAGACCGCGAATCTCGGTTGAATATTGAGTATTTCAAGCCTTTTCACGACGAAGATGGAGTTCTTTTTGGAGATGGACATCGCGGCAAAGGACATGGTGTCCGACTTCTGGCGTCTGGTGAAGCCAGGGATCATTTGTCCAGTCAGGTTGGCAGCCTAACCGTCGGTAAGCTTGTGTTTGGATCCCATTCAGCTCGATGTGGTAGATCACAAACAATTTGAGATCACACAAATTGATCTCAGCATCGTGCGTACAGTATTTTATATTCAGAAAATCCCAAAGTGTCTCTGTGTGGCCGTCCTATGCCACGAGAAACTCCAATCAGGCTCCTATGTCCTCTTCCTTCATGATTGAATGTCCACTTCGTTTGAACAACGAACACAACAATCGAGGACGGCTTTGCTATGAAAAATACAGCTATACTGGAGCTGAAAAAAAGAAGAAAAAACGTGCTCAGGATGAGACTCGAGTACACGCATACTCTCCCAGCAGGTGAAACGCAATTTTTTGTGAAAAATGCCTGTCGCCGACTGACCAGTAATTTCGCCTGACGACGAGCATTACCGTATTTTACCGGTTATAAGTCGGCCCCGGTTATAGGTCGACCCCCGTATCCGGAGGTCTTAATTATGCTTTTTAAGTTTTCCCCCAACGAAGCACTGCTAACCACTCCCTGCTACTGACACATGAACAAATCACATAAACACTCCTGATTGGATTCTGAAACAACCAAATCCTTGAAAAAGGCAAATAAACTTGGCAAAAATGCATACACATGGTGCACTCGTGCGTGCAGTGCAGGACGTTTTTGGAAGATACCGATATTTCCCGGTTATAAGTCGAATCCCGGTTGTAAGTCGACCCCCATCTTTTCTCCTGCTAGTTTCAGTCGTAAAAGGTCGACTTATAACCGGAAAAATACGGTATCTACTATCCGGCGTGAATATGCGCGTTTCAGGTGTCCGTGGATTTTAGATCATCGTCTTTTTAATGAGTTTGAGCTAGATTTCAACCTAGCTTAAGCTCGTCTACAAGGCGCACACCAACAGCGGGCCGGCACGAACTCCAGAAAAAAAGGTGTGCGCTCTGGGGCGAAATAGTGCGGAGCGGGATGAACTTGAATGGTGCGGGAGAGAGCTCCGAGACCAACACGGCTTGCATGACAAGTAGATATGGCGTAGGAGGAGTCGTACCAACGTTTGAACGCAGAAAACGGCGATTCCGACTGTCTGACTAAGACAAGCAAGTCACAAACATTGCGATGCGCGAAGCCACAATTGTAATGACACGGAGGAAGTAAAATAGATTGACTTACGGCTTTCCTGGTTGCTGCCAGTGAATGATTGTTCATGGTGAGGACGGTGTTGTCCGGCTTTTGTTCAGAAAAACAAAAATAGGGTGAGTGTTAGTGTTGGCAAGAGTAGAAAGACAAGGGTGAGCAACAACTCCGCATCTCTTCTGCACAATCTCCAGATGACATTGTGGAAAAAAGAGGAGAAAATGACACGAGTTATGACACTGACTGTCCAACAAAGTAGCCAGATCAGCGAGTGCACAAGCTCGAGCTCGTCTACAAGGCGCACACCATCGGCTTTTTACTTCCTCCACGCTGAACAAGAAGCGCGTTGGAAGTCATCCTGACAGTCAGAATAAGACAGTCAAGTCGCAAACAGTGCGATGCGCGAAGCCACAATTGTAATGACACGGAGGAAGTAAAATAGGTTGACTTACCCGATTCCTGGTTGTGCCAGGCAGTGGATGATTGTTTACGTTGTCGTTGACGACGTATTTCTGTTCAGAAAACGAAAATAGGGTTAGTGTTAGTGTTGGAGTAGATAAACAAGAGTGTGCAACAAATCCGCATCTCTTCTGCATGACCTGCAGTTACCCCGGCCCATGGGGGACTTTTTGTTGACGTCACCTTTTCAGAAAACGCGCTCATTTTGCCGCAGAGCAGTGTGAGAGCACGTACTGGGCACCGACCTGGTAATCTAAACCCCGGCCAAGTGCACGATGCAAAACTTGCCTAAAGACTCGCAGCGTGTGGGTCAAAGAAAAGATTACAAACCATGATCAAGATGACCAAATTCGCTCAGCGGAGTCAACTAGGGAGGGTGCGTGCATTTTCAACTCGTTTTTCGGGGGTTTCCCTGTTTGTCAGAGTACGACCGGCACAGCCATTACCTACGGTTTTAAGGTCTTGTCCAACCTATACCTACTATGCAAAACATACATTTAGATACAGACAACTTACGGGCATCACACACGTTGAGAATCTCTTCGAGAGATTCGAGAGATTCACCATCTGTTAACATAGACACAACAAAATCACACACAAATCACAAACACTTTCGAAGAAAGTAAGGCAATTTAGGAACAGTTATATAGACCATCGCTTTGGCCGAGTGCTTGTGGGCTTGCCTGCGAAATCACAAGGTCCCGAGTTCGAAAGCCGCCCTGGACGGGGAAATCGAGGACCCAAGTAGGGACAGTAGACTTCTAACCGGGACTGGACTTAGAACTACTGTAAAAGCAGAAATTTTCGGTGGTGTTTTATTTTCGGTAACTTCGGTGGCGACAATTTTTACCGGAAATAAAACGCACTGAAATTTTCGGTACAACCGATACTGTATACATGTTGTACTAGCACACCTACCTGGAGAACGGGTTTTACCGAAAATTTCCCGCTACCGAACCGCCGATTTTGGCGAATACCGAAAATATTACACCACCGAAAACTTCTGCTTTTACAGTACTAGAAAAATATGATAGCTATAATATAGCTATCATATTTTTCTAGTACTGTAAAAGCGATGAACTTCAAATTTCACAATAACATATTATGTTATTGTGAAATTTGAAGTTCATCCTGGTCATCTTGATCATGGTTCCCGACTGAACACTCGGTGAGCTGGGAGGCTTGCTCTGTCGGCAACCTACATGCTAGCTAGGGTCTTGCATTCAATAAGGTATACAGTTGTCTGTTTGTCAGAGTACGGCAGGCGCAGCCATTACCTACGGTCTTAACCCTTTCACCACTGACGATGTATATATATATACGCCATGACGTGTGCACCTGCCCCACTGACGACGTATATATATACGTCCTCAGTGTACGTCGCGTTTGTACTGATGCCTGAACGCCAGTGAGGCCTGGAACTGTTCCTCAGTGGGCTGAAGGACCTGATCGACATGTACGCAGCGTATGTGGCCAGTCTGCACAGCAGAACAGCCGCGAGCATCGAGTTGGAAGTGCGTATTTTGGCATATCGTTCAAATAAATTGTTTTGCTCAAAGTTCGTTTTCGTCATCTTGCCCTGCTGTTTCTCGGCAAGGTAAGTAGCTCAACTACTCTGTGTCAATGGCAGGAGTCCTGTGAAGCAGTGTGAGGCGGGTAAAGACTCTGAGGATGATTCTGGAGACAGCGAAATTGTGTCAGAGTCGTTTTCTGAGGATTACAAATTTGCTGCTATTCAAAAGATCGCAGCTGACTTGGACGCAGGGGATGCTGGAGACCAAAGAGATTTGGAAAGCGATCCTGAAGTCTCTGACACCTAGGCATGCGTCAGGCGAAATAGCACGTCATAGTACATTTGAGATCAGCGGGAAGAAGATGACGACGTCCACTAATTTAGTATCTGTGCACACGAATCTGCTGTGTGTGTGACTCTGTGTGTCAGCTATGGCATCATCCCCTGTGGTTCCATGCCTAGCATGTACGTCTGAACCATCCTGCAAAGTTTGAATGAAGTAGGTTGAGCGATCGCTCCGCGAAACATACTTTTTGAAATTCTCTTCATAGTATATCTTCCACCATTGAAATTTCGAATTTCTTGCTGAGAGGGGTGGCTTGCAACCTCGATATGGCTTGTTCCAGGTGTCATGGCCGCGCTTGGCGGGTTTGTGACTTGGCTTAGATCAGTCTAGTGGCTACCCAGGTAGACGACCAATATAGTCGCCATCCAAGTTGCTAGCTCACATAGAACGACAGGTTTCTAATTCCACTTGAACAGTGTTTATTTGAACCATTGCAGTACTAGATCGAAAGATCAAGTGTGTAGAGTCAAAAGACCAAAGCAGGAGAGAGTCGGAGTGACTCTCTCAGAATCGAGAGGAGTAGTGAGCTCCCCGAGAATCGAGAGGAGTAGTGAGCTCCCCGAGAATCGAGGATGAATGTTAGCAAAACAGCTCCTTATATATGCTACATTATGTGATCAAAAGTATACAGTGGCAAGAATGCGTAAGGATTATTTCTATATTACAAACAGTGGTGCAATATGTGCAATCAGCCAAACTAGAATATAGTACAAAGAATGATCAATCAATACGGGGAGCTCGCTCACCCACATTACATGAAAGGACTCCGAGGCTCTTCGTGCGACGGGGCCTGGAGTATGCTGTCGGAAGTTGCTGCAGCTAGAGCACGCCGCCTCCGTACGCTGCCTTGGTCGTTGGTCACCCTTCATCTCCTGCCCGTAGGCTCTTCCCTCTCATTACCCCGTAGGGTGCTTCACGGTCAAGCCGTGACCTCTCCCAAAAAGGGATAACGGAGTCCGCAGTGCGCGAAGCACTTGCAGGACCCTTTACGTCGTACGACGCGAGAAGAGGGGCCTTGCTTGCTCGACTAACAAAGGTATCAGCTCCCTTGCAGGACTAAGCAGGGTCCCCTCAAGCTCAACAGTGTAGTGAGTACAATGCTGACGACTTGTACTGAAGTTGTTGCCGACGTACGACAACACTTGCGACTCTAAGCCACGAGTTGTAAGCCATGATTGCTCAACTAACGAAAGTGCCAAATCCACGTAGGACTAATCATGGTTCTTACAGAACTCTAGGATATTTCGGAGCCCAGCTTTTGGCTGCTGAACTCAATGCATGGTCGCTTTCACGACGAGTCTGATCCGGGTCATGACAATTCCCCGGCCTCTCAAGAATCACGTCCCCGTGATCTCAACTAACATTAAAGTCAGCGAGTCGTGACGGTAACCGCCTAGCTCTCGTTGGCCAAGCCAACGGGTTCTGCACCGCAACAGGTACGGGCATAGAGTACGAAATGTGGCTCCACAGGCGGGACATTTCCATCAAAAAATTTCCAACTTCAAAATGAAACTGGTACTGCTCCACTATCGTAGAGATGAGCCTGGTGTTGATGAACAACACACAGCTTGTCATGCACAACTAAATGCACGTTGCAAATCTTCACGCAAAGCGTATACGTATGACAGTTCGCCATTTCGTGTCATCTCAGATGAATGTAGACCATAGGCCATAACGTGTGGTCGACACACCCTTCTACCACGTAGGTATCCGGTTCAGTACAAAAACTGCTGCAGAGCTCCAGGAGCCATTTCATAGATTTGGTGGTATCCAACGAATCGGTTCCACCCACACTCCACCCATTACAAAAGACTTTGGCGACCTCGCCAAGACTTCCACGGTAGGTTCATTGCTGCCAGAAAGGACAGACACAATGGCATACGCCTAGTAGCCTGTGCAACAGGACCACGATCACGTGTCTCAATTGTGTGGTGTAGCACCGAAGTGCGACCAAGCTCAGATGGGTTCAAAGTGAACGCATCTCGATACCGAAGCACTAAGGCTTGCAAGCAGTGGATCTCCTCGCAGGAGATACCAGATTGTCCATCTCTTCCTCCACCCGCCGCTGTGGGCTGGATTGAGTCCGGCTCATCCCTTCCACCAACAGTGGTGGGCACCTGGACTAAGCCCAGCTCATCCCTTCCACCAGCAGTGGGTACTTGGACTAAGCCCAGCTCATCCCTTCCACCAGCAGTGGGTACTTGGACTAAGCCCAGCTCATCCCTTCCACCAGCAGTGGGTACTTGGACTAAGCCCAGCTCATCCCTTCCACCAACAGTGGGTACTTGGACTAAGCCCAGCTCATCCCTTCCACCAACAGTGGGCACTTGGACTAAGCCCAGCTCATCCCTTCCACTACCAGTGGGTACCTGGACTGAGACCAGCTCGTCCCTTCCACAGCGGGGAGTTAGAGCGGGACAATCTGCGCCAATGCGCAACTGCTTCCAGACCCCGAGGGAGTCCTCTGTCTCAGCTATTTGAGCTGATTCCTCTCTCTGACCATCGGCCATAGTGTCTTCGGTCATGATACTCATGACTTCAGATATTGGTTCCAACCGACCAATCTGCATTGCCCTCTCTAGAGCCACTGCCTCGTCAGAGTAATTTAACACCCGTACGGGAACACCATCCACCGTAGGGCTCACTAGCGCATGCGCCATCATGACATCATTCATTCCTTGAAAACACCCATCAGGTATCGTCAAGGCACAGGTCGGCAACCCTTCCGACGTGTCTAGCACGGCGTTAACCGTCACCTCCGAAAAGGGAGTATCACTTCACGCCTCCGCAAGCGAAGAACGTGCTCTCGTTTGCCGTCACCATCATGGCTTGGCGGAACGACATCAGCTTTAGAAGCTTTAAAATGCAATGCTCCATCACCCGAAATGATCTCGCAAGGAATTGGGACAGCACATCGCGTCCAATGTCAGAACCAGTAACCAACATCATACTCAGTACGTGACGAAACACCACAGGGTGCGGACGTCGCGACAAATCCGACACCAAACAGGCATCGTCCAACACAGAAGTGCTGGTTTCAGGTGGGCATCAGCTCACTAGTGATTTCTATCACACTCCAATCAGAACATTCGAGATCCGCATCAACGAACGCAAATCAGCAGTTGTTCAAGCTCTCTGCAGAACTTGTTGCTGTATCATCGTTTCAGCCAGCATCTCAACTGGTGCGCCCAGTTTCAAAATCTGGCTTCGTGACTCCGTCACACGACAAGGACATAGTCCTCTTGACTGTTTTTGAACCGTCAAAGTTCAAAAGAACAGCAACACTCCTCAACTGCAGCTGAGGGCAACGTAGAAGCTAAGCTTCATGCAGTCATCGATCCTGCCACTGCAAGACGACTCAAAAAGCCTAAAAGCATTTCGCTTCTCGAGCAGTTTCTGTGCAAGCGCTGACAAAACAGCAGAGTTTCCTCATTGCACGTCCTTGCAAGAACCTCTGTGGGTTCGAACAATGCGCCGTCTACACCGCAAATCGAGTGCAGCTGACACATATCTCAGACCAACAAGTGGTGCGGGAGTCGAAACTCTCGTCAGCGGCATGACCGACTTTCGCCAGGTCTTCCGGAACAAGTTGGCACGCCAACTGGTAAAGGTAGCAACAGCTACAAAACAGAACGAGTTCACGTTCCATGTGCACGCACTCAGACAGAGTGTTCAACTGAACGGACCAAGGCCAGAACAGAACAAAACAGTTCGCTTCCGAATCCACTTGAGAACTGCTTGCAGCCTCGTGAAATCGACATCAAATTCACACCTCTGCGTGCTCGAGTAAAACAAGAGCTCAGAGTTCAGCATGGACCAGTGCACACCGAGTTACGACTACTCTGCCGGAGCAACAGCAAGACGCAACTTGGATCCTGGTCACAGCACCAAATGTCATGGCCGCGCTTGGCGGGTTTGTGACTTGGCTTAGATCAGTCTAGTGGCTACCCAGGTAGACGACCAATATAGTCGCCATCCAAGTTGCTAGCTCACATAGAACGACAGGTTTCTAATTCCACTTGAACAGTGTTTATTTGAACCATTGCAGTACTAGATCGGAAGATCAAGTGTGTAGAGTCAAAAGACCAAAGCAGGAGAGAGTCGGAGTGACTCTCTCAGAATCGAGAGGAGTAGTGAGCTCCCCGAGAATCGAGAGGAGTAGTGAGCTCCCCGAGAATCGAGGATGAATGTTAGCAAAACAGCTCCTTATATATGCTACATTATGTGATCAAAAGTATACAGTGGCAAGAATGCGTAAGGATTATTTCTATATTACAAACAGTGGTGCAATATGTGCAATCAGCCAAACTAGAATATAGTACAGAGAATGATCAATCAATACGGGGAGCTCGCTCACCCACATTACATGAAAGGACTCCGAGGCTCTTCGTGCGACGGGGCCTGGAGTATGCTGTCGGAAGTTGCTGCAGCTAGAGCACGCCGCCTCCGTACGCTGCCTTGGTCGTTGGTCACCCTTCATCTCCTGCCCGTAGGCTCTTCCCTCTCATTACCCCGTAGGGTGCTTCACGGTCAAGCCGTGACCTCTCCCAAAAAGGGATAACGGAGTCCGCAGTGCGCGAAGCACTTGCAGGACCCTTTACGTCGTACGACGCGAGAAGAGGTGCCATGCTTGCTCGACTAACAAAGGTATCAGCTCCCTTGCAGGACTAAGCAGGGTCCCCTCAAGCTCAACAGTGTAGTGAGTACAATGCTGACGACTTGTACTGAAGTTGTTGCCGACGTACGACAACACTTGCGACTCTAAGCCACGAGTTGTAAGCCATGATTGCTCAACTAACGAAAGTGCCAAATCCACGTAGGACTAATCATGGTTCTTACAGAACTCTAGGATATTTCGGAGCCCAGCTTTTGGCTGCTGAACTCAATGCATGGTCGCTTTCACGACGAGTCTGATCCGGGTCATGACACAGGTATGCTTTGGAGCCATCCCCTGTTGAAGTAGTGGCCGGGATCTGCCCTGCAACTGCTACAACAGAAAATGATTCGATCTGAGAAAGGGTGAGACCGCGAATCTCGATTGAATATTGAGTATTTCAAGCCTTTTCACGACGAAGATGGAGTTCTTTTTGGAGATGGATGTCGCGGCAAAGGACATGGTGTCCGACTTCTGGCGTCTGGTGAAGCCAGGGATCATTTGTCCAGTCAGGTCGGCAGGCTAACCGTCGGTAAGCTTGTGTTTGGATCCTGTTCTGCTCGATGTGGTAGATCACAAACAATTTGATATCGCACAAATTGATCTCAGCATCGTGCGTACGGTATTTTATATTCAGAAAATCCCAAAGTGTCTCTGTGTGGCCGTCCTATGCCACGAGAAACTCCAATCAGGCTCCTATGTCCTCTGCCTTCATGATTGAATGTCCACTTCGTTTGAACAACGAACACAACAATCGAGGACGGCTTTGCAATGAAAAATACAGCTATACTGGAGCTGAAAAAAAGAAGAAAAAAACGTGCTCAGGATGAGACTCGAGTACACGCATACTCTCCCAGCAGGTGAAACGCAAATTTTTGTGAAAAATGCGTGTCGCCGACTGACCAGTAATTTCGCCTGACGGGTTTGAAAGTGGAGAGTCGACTTTTGTGCCTTGAAAAAGGAGTAGAGAGCGATAAAGGTACGTCTGTGGCTTATTTTTGAGTGCTCCTCGTACATTTTTGATCGTGATAGAAATTCTCAGACCAAAGTACAGTTTTCTTGTGGATTTTTTAGTTGTTTTTTAGTTGTTTCATCTCGTAAGTGATCCTGAAAAAAAGGTCGATTCGCAGAATTATGTTGATTTTGAATGTACGTGATGACATGCGATTGCTGGCTATGTCAGCATCGTGCGTACGGTATTTTATTATCAGAAAATCCCAAAGTGTCTCTGTGTGGCCGTCCTAAGCCACGAGAAACTCCAATCAGGCTCCTATGTCCTCTGCCTTCATGATGGAATGTCCACTTCGTTTGAACAACGAATACAACAATCGAGGACGGCTTTGCAATGAAAAATACAGCTATACTGGAGCTGAAAAAAAGAAGAAAAAAATGTGCTCAGGATGAGACTCGAGTACACGCATACTATCCCAGCAGGTGAAACGCAAAATTTTGTGAAAAAATGCGTGTCGCCGACTGACCAGTAATTTCGCCTGACGGTGTTCTGAGCAGGAGCTATCTGTCGTGAGCCCGTTTGCTGAAGTTCCTCAAGTAAACTGCGATCAAATTTGAAGGTCAGATTTTTGAAAATATTTGAATTTGAAGTCAAGTGTACTGGTCAGACATGCATGCAGATCACAATAGGGATAGCTGGATTGTCTTGCCAGTGAGTGTCTGAATCAGAGAATGAGCAGTATTGCATTCTCCATCAATATGACTTTACCTGTGCCGCGTACGTACGTACGTATGTGTCATGACCCGGATCAGACTCGTCGTGAAAGCGACCATGCATTGAGTTCAGCAGCCAAAAGCTGGGCTCCGAAATATCCTAGAGTTCTGTAAGAACCATGATTAGTCCTACGAAGGATTTGGCACTTTCGTTAGTTGAGCAATCATGGCTTACAACTCGTGGCTTAGAGTCACAAGTGTTGTCGTACGGCGGCTACACCTTCAGTACAAGTCGTCAGCATTGTACTCACTACACTGTTGAGCTTGAGGGGACCCTGCTTAGTCCTGCAAGGGAGCTGATACCTTTGTTAGTCGAGCAAGCATGGCACCTCTTCTCGCGTCGTACGACGTAAAGGGTCCTGCAAGTGCTTCGCGCACTGCGGACTCCGTTATCCCTTTTTGGGAGAGGTCACGGCTTGACCGTGAAGCACCCTACGGGGTAATGAGAGGGAAGAGCCTACGGGCAGGAGATGAAGGGTGACCAACGACCAAGGCAGCGTACGGAGGCGGCGTGCTCTAGCTGCAGCAACTTCCGACAGCATACTCCAGGCCCCGTCGCACGAAGAGCCTCGGAGTCCTTTCATGTAATGTGGGTGAGCGAGCTCCCCGTATTGATTGATCATTCTTTGTACTATATTCTAGTTTGGCTGATTGCACATATTGCACCACTGTTTGTAATATAGAAATAATCCTTACGCATTCTTGCCACTGTATACTTTTGATCACATAATGTAGCATATATAAGGAGCTGTTTTGCTAACATTCATCCTCGATTCTCGGGGAGCTCACTACTCCTCTCGATTCTGAGAGAGTCACTCCGACTCTCTCCTGCTTTGGTCTTTTGACTCTACACACTTGATCTTTCGATCTAGTACTGCAATGGTTCAAATAAACACTGTTCAAGTGGAATTAGAAACCTGTCGTTCTATGTGAGCTAGCAACTTGGATGGCGACTATATTGGTCGTCTACCTGGGTAGCCACTAGACTGATCTAAGCCAAGTCTCAAACCCGCCAAGCGCGGCCATGACATATGCGTGCGGCCAGTGATGATTCACCCTGGAATGCGCCGAGCACAGTGAGCCAACCGCTGCCACTGCACCGGCTGCTATTATAGCTGATGCAGTTGCTGTGGTTGCTACTCCAGTTACTCGGCATCCTCACTGTCCATCACATGGTTTTGTCTTGAAGTAGGTAGGGCTGCTGGAGGATTCAAGCTTTACGAGGCGCCCAAGAAAAAGAAAGACCCATTCTGGATCGCGAAGTTGCATATGATGCAAGCGCCGTATAAAACGAGTTGCTGTACTCTAGTCTAGGTTGCCGTAGAACACCAGGATCACATCAGGCATGTTATATGACATTTCTCCATTCTGAAGTCAACACTGACCAGTCATAGCACTGCTTGCCATTGCTTGTCTGATCTTTGTCGTCAATTGCCTAAATTGAATGAATTTTGAGGAAAAAAATCGCCAAAAGTCGCGTATCTAAATATGGTGTTATGAGTCTCGTACAATGAAATCCTACAACATTTCTTTGGATTCACAGTGCATATGTCCATATGCAACATCTCCAATCAATTTTGGATCAGAATATGCATGTTCAAAAATTTTGGCCAGGTGATTTTCCGGTCAGGGCTGAAAGGGTTATTATTAAGGACTTCTCCAACCTATACCTACTATGCAGAACATACATTTAGATGCAGATAACTTACGGGCATATAACGCTCTGAGAAACTCTTCGAGAGATTCGAGAGAGTCACCATCTGTTTACATAGACACAACAAATCACACACACACACACACACACCTTGACCTTGACCTTTGACGCCCATCGCCGGAGGCGATGATAGCAATGCTACGGCAGAAGCCATAGCAACTTGTGCTGGGATTGCACCATTCAACAGCTTGCAAGGCTGAAGAATTGACCGTCACTATTCAGCCTGGTCTACACCATACAGCTGTTGTCCCTGCCCTTTTGGCACGTGTGTGCCCCACACGTGCCAAAAGGGCAGGGACAACACAGCTATTTTGAAGTGACTTTCTCTGGCCAGTGAATCCCTATTTTTGGTCTTTTCAATTTTTTCCCGCACACACATCACACCACATACTCCGGCATGCACTGGCTGTTGGTAACCACCCAGGAGAATGAAAGGAAAGTCAGGAAGAGTCTGAGAAGAGAAGAAAGACGTGTGTGACCATAATCGTCAGGAATCGAACCCGCAATCTATCGATTGGAAATCGCTGCACATACACACACTGCACATACACACACTGCACATACAAACACTGCACATACACACACTGCACACACACTGCACACACACTGCACACACACACTGCACACACACACACACACACACACACACACACACACACACACACACACACACACACACACACACACACACACACACACACACACACACACACACACACACACACACACACACACACACACACACACACACACACACCTTTGACGCCCATCGCCGGAGGCGATGATGGCAATGCTACGGCAGAAGCCATAGCAACTTGTGCTGGGATTGCACCATTTAACAGCTTGCAAGGCTGAAGAATTGACCGTCACTATTCAGCCTGGTCTACACCATAGAGCTATTTGAAGTGACTTTTTCTGGGCAGTGAATCCCTATTTTTGGTCTTTTTCATTTTTCTCCACTCACACACATCACACCACATACTCCGGCATGCACTGGCTGTTGGTAACCACCCAGGAGAATGTAAAAAAAGTCAGGAGGAGTCTGAGAAAGAGAAGAAAGACACACACACACACACACACACACACACACACACACACACACACACACACACACACACACACACACACACACACACACACACACACACAAAGAAAACAGGAGTAGTTGGGGTGCGTTAGAGCTTTCCCTAGCTTCTAGGTGAAATTTATCCCAGAAGTCGAAGAAAGTTAGGTTGTGCAGGAACTGCGATTCGGAGTGCGATTCTGTGGAGTGATCGTTATCAGTGGGCTTGTGGTCTGCTGTGGTCTGACAGGCACAGCCATTATCTACGATCTTAACCCTTTCCATGCCATGGACGCGTATACGCGTTTTTTTTAGTATGAGCCGATTGGCCATGGACGCGTTTACGCGTTCCGCCTACACTGTACAATGTACACTGTACACTGTACAGTACATGTATATCGCGCGCTATAGACGAGTGTACAAACTGTCATAACTCCGTCAAATTATCTCGGACTGCTAAGGTTGAAACACCGCTGGAAAGGTCTTGAGCTCAGCTTTCCAGGGATATAAAGGTCTTTGCGATACGACAAGGTATGACCTAGCGGCGACAAATTGAACGGCCAGAATGCGCAAATTTCACTTTTTGGCGATCGATTCAAATTTTTTGTTCGCGACTTCGTGCGGGCTAGGGGATTTCCCCTCAACGTGCTTGAATCTCAGCTTTCCAACGCAGTTTGATTCGTGAAAATCAGTTCACCATGAGCAAGAAGACGAAAGAAAACGTGAGAGGCAGTCGTATTGTTTTTTCAGGCACGATATGGGGACTTGGAGAGGAGATGGAAGTGGCCCTGGTATGCCTGTCGCGCTGTGAGTCCCTGAAATGGCTTCCTGTGGTCCAGATCTTTCCAACAAGCCATGGATCGTGAAACCCATCAAGGTACAGTGAAATGCCAATATATTTCGTTCTGATGTGCGCGTGCAGCTTTGAACAGGTGAGTTCAGCGCCTGAACAATGCGTGGTGAACACAGGAAAACATGCTGGCATGGAAAGGGTTAAAAGGTCTTCTCCAACCTTTACCTACTATGTAAAACAAACATTTAGATGCAGATAACTTACGGGCATATAACGCTTCGATCATCTCCTCGAAATCGAAAGATTGACCATCTGTTTACACAGACACAACAAATCACACACACGCACACGCACGCACGCACGCACGCACGCACGCACGCACGCACGCACACACACACGCACACACACACACACAAAGAAAAACAGGAGTAGATGGGGTGCGTTCGAGCTTTCCCTACTGTAGTAGACGGACTTTCTACCGTATAGTACGTTATTTTGTGTACGTCGCGTGTACAATCATGTATGCGCATGCGCGTGTTGCTGTAGTGTAAAAAGTAGTCTTCGTCTTGAGTTCGTCTTGTCTAGTTGTGTTTCGTCGTCGTGTCAATAAAGTCTTCTAAATGTAGTTATCGTCGTCCCTTGAAATAAGTGTGGAGATGGCACGGGACTGGGAGCAGGTGGAGAAAGGCCAGTTACTACATTGGTGGCAGCGGTGATGGAAACTGTTGTCAAAATCAACTTCTGGATTCGTCCTGCGTGGCCTTCGCTCCCAGTTTCCGATGTCATCTCCGGTCGTCCTATCGTAACAGTTTCGTCAGTCTTCAAGAAGTTCGTCCGTCGTCTTCGTCCTGCATCATTCGTCTCGCCCGTCTCTTGTCAATCGTCGTCACTGGTGGTCCCGGACACAACGTAAAACTGTGCCCAGAAGAAAAGGAAAAGAAAAAGAAGGATGGATGGTCCCGGACACGACGTAAAACTGTGCCCAGAAGTGAGGATGTCGACGCTGAGCAGCATTCCTTGAGATGGCGGACGACATGGTAGACGGCGTGAGTTTTGTATTTGCTGTTCTCCTCAATTTTTTTCTTTTATTTATCAGTTGCTCTCCTCGAGGACGAGGGTCATTTTCTTATTTGCTCTTCTTATTATTTTGTCCTCTTACATTTTAGAATTTTTACGTGATTGGTGAGGTGGCGCGAGTGTGATGTTGTATGCATTTCCCACGATTGTGTTCCAGCGCGTGAGCTGAAGGTCTGGTTGGTGGGCAGACAGGGTTTTGTGCTATCAGGTCCTGCGTGAATGGCAGATGGTCTCTGGCTGCTGTGTTTTGCTGCGATACATTTTTGGGTGATTGGTGTGGTATGCTCGCGTGGCTAGTGTGATCTATTTTTCTTCTGTTATTATTTTTTGAATCAGGAACGATTCAGCCTTTTGAGGAGGCAGCAGTGTATACATTAATTTTTGTGTCATGTTCTTGTTGGTTTTCCGAGGACGGAAAATTATTTGAGAGGGGAGCAGTGTAGTAGACGGACTTTCTACCGTATAGTACGTTATTTTGTGTACGTCGCGTGTACAATCATGTATGCGCATGCGCGTGTTGCTGTAGTGTAAAAAGTAGTCTTCGTCTTGAGTTCGTCTTGTCTAGTTGTGTTTCGTCGTCGTGTCAATAAAGTCTTCTAAATGTAGTTATCGTCGTCCCTTGAAATAAGTGTGGAGATGGCACGGGACTGGGAGCAGGTGGAGAAAGGCCAGTTACTACACCTACCTTCTAGGTGAAATTTATCCCAGAAGTCGAAGAAAGTTAGGTTGTGTAGGAACAGTTATATAGACCAGCGCTTTGGCCTAGTGGTTGTGGGCTTGCCTGCGAATCACAAGGTTCCGAGTTCGAAACCCACGCTGGGAGCAAGGAGCATGTGCTGTGCTAACTAAAGCGGTGACGCATACGTGAACCACTTTATAGTCAATCCGTCACCACCATGCGCTCTTAGCCGAAGCAATGTGTGAAGCAGAACACACCAACATGGCAAGGACACTTCCGTTGACAGATAATTTGTACGCCTCTGGACAGCTGTTTCGCTCCTTAGAGAGCTGATCAGCAGAGGATGATGATGGATGACAATGATGATAATGGAGTGTATCTAAAACATAAATATTTTCTATAAACTCACCAGAGTGCGATTCGGAGTGCGATTCGGAGTGCGATTCGGGGTGCGATTCTGTGGAGTGATCGTTATCAGTGGGCGTGTGGTCTGCTCACAGAAACACAACAAAAAGCAAGATATGGTTTAACTGGTCTTCCTTATCTTGCTCCCAGCCCCGTGCCTTCTCCACACTTCTACAATGGAAAAGATAACTACGACTCGTAGAAGACTGTTTATGAAGACAGGACAACGGAAACACAACCGGACATGACGAACTCAAGACAAAGACTGCGTTTCAACACATACCGTATTTTTCCGGTTGTAAGTCGACCTTTTATGTCCGAAAAATCGAACGAGAAAGGGGGGGGGTTGACTTACAACCGGGATTCGACCTATAACCGGGAATCACCAGTGACTTCCCAAAAATGGCCTGCATCGCGATCGCGAGTGCATGCACCATGTGTACCGGTACGCATGCTGGTACAGACTTCGCGTCAACATGCGACATCGACATACGCGGTGCACGACAGTCTAGACTCACTATGAACTCAGCTGCATGCTGCAGCGTGTCTTTGTACTTCGCACTTCGAACCTTCGACGGCTTTGCAATGAAAAATACAGCTATACTGGAGCTGAAAAAAAGAAGAAAAAAACGTGCTCAGGATGAGACTCGAGTACACGCATACTCTCCCAGCAGGTGAAACGCAATTTTTTTGTGAAAAATGCCTGTCGCCGACTGACCAGTAATTTCGCCTGACGACGAGCATTACCGTATTTTACCGGTTATAAGTCGGCCCCGGTTATAGGTCGACCCCCGTATCCGGAGGTCTTAATTATGCTTTTTAAGTTTTCCCCCAACGAAGCACTGCTAACCACTCCCTGCTACTGACACATGAACAAATCACATAAACACTCCTGATTGGATTCTGAAACAACCAAATCCTTGAAAAAGGCAAATAAACTTGGCAAAAATGCATACACATGGTGCACTCGTGCGTGCAGTGCAGGACGTTTTTGGAAGATACCGATATTTCCCGGTTATAAGTCGAATCCCGGTTGTAAGTCGACCCCCATCTTTTCTCCTGCTAGTTTCAGTCGTAAAAGGTCGACTTATAACCGGAAAAATACGGTATCTACTATCCGGCGTGAATATGCGCGTTTCAGGTGTCCGTGGATTTTAGATCATCGTCTTAATGAGTTTGAGCTAGATTTCAACCTAGCTTAAGCTCGTCTACAAGGCGCACACCAACAGCGGGCCGGCACGAACTCCAGAAAAAAAGATGTGCGCTCTGGGGCGAAATAGTGCGGAGCGGGATGAACTTGAATGGTGCGGGAGAGAGCTCCGAGACCAACACGGCTTGCATGACAAGTAGATATGGCGTAGGAGGAGTCGTACCAACGTTTGAACGCAGAAAACGGCGATTCCGACCGTCTGACTAAGACAAGCAAGTCACAAACATTGCGATGTGCGAAGCCACAATTGTAATGACACGGAGGAAGTAAAATAGATTGACTTACGGCTTTCCTGGTTGCTGCCAGTGAATGATTGTTCATGGTGAGGACGGTGTTGTCCGGCTTTTGTTCAGAAAAACAAAAATAGGGTGAGTGTTAGTGTTGGCAAGAGTAGAAAGACAAGGGTGAGCAACAACTCCGCATCTCTTCTGCACAATCTCCAGATGACATTGTGGAAAAAAGAGAAGGCGAAAATGACACGAGTTATGACACTGACTGTCCAACAAAGTAGCCAGATCAGCGAGTGCACAAGCTCGAGCTCGTCTACATGGCGCACACCATCGGCTTTTTACTTCCTCCACGCTGAACAAGAAGCGCGTTGGAAGTCATCCTGACAGTCAGAATAAGACAGTCAAGTCGCAAACAGTGCGATGCGCGAAGCCACAATTGTAATGACACGGAGGAAGTAAAATAGGTTGACTTACCCGATTCCTGGTTGTGCCAGGCAGTGGATGATTGTTTACGTTGTCGTTGACGACGTATTTCTGTTCAGAAAACGAAAATAGGGTTAGTGTTAGTGTCGGAGTAGATAAACAAGAGTGTGCAACAAATCCGCATCTCTTCTGCATGACCTGCAGTTACCCCGGCCCATGGGGGACTTTTTGTTGACGTCACCTTTTCAGAAAACGCGCTCATTTTGCCGCAGAGCAGTGTGAGAGCACGTACTGGGCACCGACCTGGTAATCTAAACCCCGGCCAAGTGCACGATGCAAAACTTGCCTAAAGACTCGCAGCGTGTGGGTCAAAGAAAAGATTACAAACCATGATCAAGATGACCAAATTCGCTCAGCGGAGTCAACTAGGGAGGGTGCGTGCATTTTTAACTCGTTTTTCGGGGGTTTCCCTGTTTGTCAGAGTACGACCGGCACAGCCATTACCTACGGTTTTAAGGTCTTCTCCAACCTATACCTACTATGCAAAACATACATTTAGATACAGACAACTTACGGGCATCACACACGTTGAGAGCCTCTTCGAGAGATTTGAGAGATTCATCATCTGTTAACATAGACACAACAAAATCACACACAAATCACAAACACTTTCGAAGAAAGTAAGGTAATTTAGGAACAGTTATATAGACCATCGCTTTGGCCGAGTGCTTGTGGGCTTGCCTGCGAAATCCCAAGGTCCCGAGTTCGAAAGCCGCCCTGGACGGGGAAATCGAGGACCCAAGTAGGGACAGTAGACTTCTAACCGGGACTGGACTTAGAACTACTAGTAAAATATGATAGCTATATGTTATTGTGAAATTTGAAGTTCATCCTGGTCATCTTGATCATGGTTCCCGACTGAACACTCGGCGAGCTGGGAGGCTTGCTCTGTCGGCAACCTACATGCTAGCTAGGGTCCTGCATACAATAAGGTATACAGTTGTCTGTTTGTCAGAGTACGACAGGCACAGCCATTACCTACGGTCTTAACCCTTTCACCACTGACGATGTATATATATATACGCCATGACGTGTGCACCTGCCCCACTGACGACGTATATATATACGTCCTCAGTGTACGTCGCGTTTGTACTGATGCCTGAACGCCAGTTAAGCCTGGAACTGTTCCTCAGTGGGCTGAAGGACCTGATCGACATGAACGCAGCGTATGTGGCCAGTCTGCACAGCAGAACAGCCGCGAGCATCGAGTTGGAAGTGCGTATTTTGGCATATCGTTCAAATAAATTGTTTTGCTCAAAGTTCGTTTTCGTCATCTTGCCCTGCTGTTTCTCGGCAAGGTAAGTAGCTCAAATACTCTGTGTCAATGGCAGGAGTCCTGTGAAGCAGTGTGAGGCGGGTAAAGACTCTGAGGATGATTCTGGAGACAGCGAAATTGTGTCAGAGTCGTTTTCTGAGGATTACGAATTTGCTGCTATTCAAAAGATCGCAGCTGACTTGGACGCAGGGGATGCTGGAGACCAAAGAGATTTGGAAAGCGATCCTGAAGTCTCTGACACCTAGGCATGCGTCAGGCGAAATAGCACGTCATAGTACATTTGAGATCAGCGGGAAGAAGATGACAACGTCCACTAATTTAGTATCTGTGCACACGAATCTGCTGTGTGTGTTACTCTGTGTGTCAGCTATGGCATCATCCCCTGTGGTTCCATGCCTAGCATGTACGTCTGAACCATCCTGCAAAGTTTGAATGAAGTAGGTTGAGCGATCGCTCCGCGAAACATACTTTTTGAAATTCTCTTCATAGTCATGGCCAGCAATCGAGGACATCTGAGAGTTGTAATTTTTGTACTCTTCCGAGGTGTGATTTTTGGCGTGCTGGGCCAAGCACAAGGAAGCCATCTGCAAAAAAAACTGCAGAAAATGGTTGTTGTTTGATCCTTTGGTGTAATCTTTGTTTCTAGTCGAAGCTAGTTGCTGTTTGGAGCAGAAACGCTGAAATTGACTATTTTCTGCATGTACTCATACATGTACTCATGTGTAACATGTTGCACATGTTCCGTTTGGCGTAGTAATATTTCCACTCTTGATTGTAGCTATGAATGTGACTCTACTTCATGACATGTATGCATACGTCATTTGTACACACTCACAGGCACACACGCATGCGTATCTTTTCGCTGGCTCGCTCTGTTATGATGCTGGTTTTTCCTTTTGCTTGGAGAGAATGTTTTGGACTTGAGAGTTGCAGTTTTGATCTCAACGTCTTGTCATGGTTGGAACTGGTGCCTGGCTGGGGGCTGGGGAGTTTATGCTCCTGTGAATGTAATTGTAACCTCAGGCCAAGGTTACACGTGGTGGCAGCGAATTCGAATTCCACGTCTTGTGAGAGCACGCGTACCAAAATTATTTGTGGAAGACTGATCGTGTAGAGATGGCTCAGCAAGGTGGCGCTCCTCCGCCCCCTCCACCACCACCACCGGGCCCAGCGCAACAACCAGCACGTCCACAACAGCAGATGCGGGTATGGGCCACGCCAGAGAAATTCTCTGGCGAGCGCAACGCCGACTGGACGTCATGGATTGGCCATTTTCGCCTCGTCGCGAATGCAAACAACTGGACACCGGCAGACCAAAGCAGGTACATTGGGTTGTACCTCACCGGCCACGCACTGTCATACTTCCAAAGTTTGGAAGCTCATACGAGGACAGGCCCATTCGACCAGCTGCTGCAGGCGTTTGAACAGCGATTCGGCGACGCAAACTTCATCCCCACGTTCAGAGCAGAGCTGCAGTCACGCCGGCAAATTCGTGGCGAGTCCCTGTCGGATTTTGCGGAAGTCGTCCGCAGGCTCAGTAGACGGGCGTACCCCACGGTGGCTGGAGCAGTGCAGGATACCCTGGCGCGCGACACCTTTGTAGCCGGCCTTGACAGCAGGGACCTGCGCCTGCATGTTCGTGGCACGGACCCACCAACATTGGATGATGCACTCCGACGGGCTATGCATTTTCAGTGCATCCTGGAGGCAGACCAGCAGCAGCAGGCAGCTAGCCCAGTTATATGTGCGGTGCAATCTCAACCCAGTGACCCTCCACTCAACGCCCTGCTGTCGAGGATGGCAGCCCTGGAGGACAAGATCTCCAGGCTCACGCTGGAGAGGCCAACTAATCTGCATCGGAGTGGAGATGGTGACACCAAGCGGTGCTATGTGTGCGACAGCACAATGCATTTCGCACCTGACTGTCCGCACCAGAGATACACACCGGCTAACCGTGGTGGTCACCGGGGCCGTGGACGCGGTCGGGGAAACTGAGCGTCGCTGACAACCAGGGTCCGCCGTCAGCAACCTCCCCAATGGACCCATGTACCGGTAAGCAGAGTCAACCGTGTTCGGTGTGTCATGAGGCTGTCTGCTTACCTACTGAGATCACTTGTCAGGCCTGCACAACTACTCCAGCCGAGTGTCCAGATAACTCGATCGTCCTGCCTCTGTCGTGTCTTGCAACACAGTCCGACAGCACGGTGCAGATCCAAGGCACGGTTGAGGCTGTACCAGCCAACATGCTTGTGGACACCGGCAGTTGCGTAACGTTGTTGAGCACCAGCTTTGCTAAGTCTCTCTCTCATCGTAATGTTCATTTATCTATCTCACCCGTTAATACTGTTCTTAAAGCGGTAAATAATTCTTCTGTTCCTGTGCTCGGGGAAGCTGTCGTATTGTTAGCAACTGGCAAGCTTGCTGTACGCCACAGAGTCATTGTTGCTGACATTATGCCCGATGTGCTAATCGGCATTGACTTCTTGCAATCTCATGGCTGCACAATTGATTTCGGTCGCAACATGCTCGATGCAGGCGGTGTCGATGTACCCCTAGAGCCCACCCATAATGCTAATCCTGTAGTCTGCCGTGTTCATCTTGCTAATTCGGTTACTGTACCAGCGTACACACAAGTCATTGTTCAAGCGCAGCTGCGTACCGATGATAATCATTTACCTAGCTCTGCTGGTTTTGTTTCACCCTCAGAGAAGTTTATTTCCAAGTTTAGCACTGCTATGTCACGTGTGGTGGCTACTCCTGACTCTGCTGGCCGTGTTTGGATTCGCCTACAAAATTTTCTTCCTCATTCCACAACTGTCCCGAAGAATTATCAAATTGCTGAATTTGATTCTGATATTTACATTGACGATGATCTCAATGATTCGCCTACGCATGCTGCCTCTGTTGACGAGCATAGCTGTAGCGCAGTACAGGAAGAGAGCTGCTCACCTTCCGAGCCAGACGATCTATTTGACTTACGTCACCTCGATCCGCAAGCGCAGTCTGCTATAGCTACTGTGCTCAACGACAATGCCGATGTCATCTCGCAGGGACAATTCGACCTTGGGAAGACTGATGTAGTAACACACAACATCCAGACTACATCTGATCAACCTAAGAGACAGCCACCCCGCCGAATTCCTCTCAGTCAACGAGCCGAGGTAAAGCAGCACGTTGATCAACTGCTTGATCATGAGATTATATCTCCATCCAGAAGCCCTTGGGCTGCTCCGATAGTTGTCGTACGCAAGCCTGACTCATCTATCCGGCTATGCATCGACTACCGGCAGTTGAACAGTATCACCGAGAAAGATGCCTTTCCCCTTCCTCGTGTTGACGATGCTATCGACGCTATGGCGGGTGCACGCTACTTCTCTACCTTAGATCTCGCAGCTGGCTATTGGCAGGTGGAGATAGATGAAGCTGCCAAAGCTAAGTCGGCGTTTGTGACACCGTTCGGATTATTCGAGTGGAACCGTATGCCGTTCGGCCTGTGTAACGCACCGGCAACTTTTCAACGCCTCATGAACCGGGTCCTTGGTGACCTAGTACCCAATATCTGTCTGGTCTACTTGGACGACATTATCGTGTTCTCATCAACGATTGAGGAACACATGAGTCGTCTGCAAACAATATTCAGTCGTCTTCGTCAAGCTGGCCTCAAGATCAAGCCCAAGAAGTGCTCACTGCTTCAGTCCTCAGTCACGTACCTGGGATTCTTATTCTCAGAGCAAGGTGTGGCACCGGATGCAAGCAAGTTCACGGCTGTTCAAGACTGGTCATCCCCAACATCACTGAAAGAGGTGCGTAGCTTTGTTGGTTTCGCATCGTACTATCGCCGCTTTGTGCCACATTTCTCAGAAATTGTAGAGCCCCTGAACCGTTTGTCCCAGAAGAATGCCACTTTCAACTGGACACATGAGTGTGAACAGGCATTTGCTGAACTGAAGTCCCGACTAGTCAAGTCACCTGTTCTAACATATCCTGATCCTGCAAAGCGCTTCATCCTGGACACTGATGCGTCAGATCTCGCCATGGGAGCTGTTCTCTCGCAAGTCAATAGTCACGGTGAGGAAGTAGTGATTGCCTATGCCAGCAAAGCATTAACGAGATCCCAACGTAACATGGGCAGTACACGCAAGGAGCTGCTTGCTGTTGTCACATTTACTGCACATTTCCGCCATTACCTACTTGGAAATCAGTTCACATTGCGAACTGATCACAAAGCGCTCATCTGGCTACATTCGTTCCGGGAAGTGGACGGTCTTCTAGCCCGGTGGATTGAGCGTTTGGCCGTCTTCGACTACGTCGTCACACATCGGCCCGGGAAGCAGCATGTCAATGCAGACGCCTTGTCAAGACTCCGCTACCACAGCCCGGCTACCGCAACCTCACCGACGCCAACGCCCGAGCAGAGAGTAGGTGAGCAGAATATTGTTGTCAATCACCTGTCTAGCGCTAGTCCTGATAGTAATCCTGTAACAGTCAATGCTGAAGTGTCGCCACCCAATTGGTGTGAGTCTTTCACTGTTGAAGAGTTGCGCAGAGCTCAATTAGAAGATGCAGATGTGAGTACAATGATCGGCTGGCAGGAGGCATTACTTGACAGGCCCCTGCGTAGTGATTCTGCCATGCACGGTGCGTCTATTGCATTGATACGGTTATGGAGCCAGTGGAAGCGTCTTAGACTGGTTAATGGAGTGTTGTACCGGGTTTACCACCCCGAGAATAGCGACACACCGTACCTACAATTTGTTGTACCACAGTCTCTGCAATCCCGCATTCTTCAGTCTGTGCATGCTGATGTCTCTGGAAGCCACTTAGGTATTGAGCGAACACAAGACAAGCTTCGCAAGCGCTGTTATTGGCCCTTCATGTCGTCTGCAGTTAGTGATTTTTGCCAAGCATGTGATATTTGTGAGAGCCGCAAAGCACCGCTACCAAAGGCCAAAGCCCCGCTTGTCCAAGACCGCCCATCATTCCCGCTAGAGAAAGTTGCTATTGATATTATGGGCCCACTGCCTACTACGCCTAGTGGTAACAAGTATTTAGTCGTCATTTGTGACTATTTCACTAAGTGGCCAGAAGCGTTTCCTGTACCGAATATTACTGCTGAAACAATAGCACATGTCCTTGTTGATGGCTTCTTCTGTCGTTATGGTATTCCATACCAGCTGCACTCTGACCGTGGTGCGCAATTTGAGTCGAGGTTATTCCAGCAGATCTGTCAGTTGTTGGATATCAGAAAGTCACGTACAACAGCATACCGGCCCCAGAGTGACGGCTTAGTCGAGAGGATGAATCGCACACTGGAGCAAATGCTGGCTGCTCACGTCGACGACCACCACACCAATTGGGACCGTCATCTGCAACGTTGTCTGCTTGCCTACCGGTCTAGTGTGCACTCCTCGACCAAGGAGACGCCAGCGATGCTCATGTTAGGTCATGAAATCCACCTGCCAGTTGATGTGATGTTTCAGTCACCAGACTCTGAGCGCTCCCATGTGAACACATATGTTATCAACTTACGGCGCAATCTACAAC
Organism: Sycon ciliatum; assembly: GCF_964019385.1. Classification (NCBI taxonomy): domain Eukaryota; kingdom Metazoa; phylum Porifera; class Calcarea; order Leucosolenida; family Sycettidae; genus Sycon; species Sycon ciliatum. The sequence continues at coordinate 15,788,860 of NC_088653.1, forward strand.
GAGCGTTCACGCATGCCCGTGATGCTGGAGCAACAGCTCAACGACGGCAGAAGGCCCACTATGACAAGCACGCTAAACAACCGAAACTCAACGTTGGTGACATGGTTCGGTTGCATTCTCCTGCCGTCAAACCAGGTACGACTTCCAAGTTCCATCGACCTTGGAAAGGCCCGTACACTGTGCTAGAACGTGTTGACGATGTAGTACTTCGGATAGCTGACAAATCCGGCACAACCCAGACTGTTCACGTTGACCGTCTGAAGGCTTGGACTGGCTCTGATCTGCCTGCAAGTGCCAATGAGCTCGTACCGAACTCGCCTCCGACTTCAATTGCCGACTATACGCCTGATGTTGAGTATAATGTGCAACCAGTACCAATCCCGGCTCCAGTGCAGGCGCCACCTGCACCAGTAATTGCTGCTGCGCCGGTGCCGCCACCAGCCGCAGCACTGAATCATGCACCTGTGCCTGTTGTGCACCACTATGATCTGCGGAACCGTGCAAACATTCAGCCGCCAGCAAGGTTTGCTCAGTGAGTGTCTATGACTGTACAGTGTGATTATTGAGAAATTGTACATTCTTAGTTCAGAAATACACATATTTCACACAGTCCTACCTGTTGTTAGGTTAGTATGAATAATGTCGAGCATTTCACTTGCTGTTTCACAGTCCACTTACATAGCATTAGTAGTTTCTAAACTTTCCATTATACCTCACACCGATTAACTACACTTGTACCATACTTGCGCCACACTATTTCACTTTCCAGTATTTAATTTTCTCATGTAGAAAGCTATCACGGATATGCTCTAAGCTTTGTAACTTTCGGTCACTATCGTTCCCTCTGTAACGAGGGGGGAGGTGTAACATGTTGCACATGTTCCGTTTGGCGTAGTAATATTTCCACTCTTGATTGTAGCTATGAATGTGACTCTACTTCATGACATGTATGCATACGTCATTTGTACACACTCACAGGCACACACGCATGCGTATCTTTTCGCTGGCTCGCTCTGTTATGATGCTGGTTTTTCCTTTTGCTTGGAGAGAATGTTTTGGACTTGAGAGTTGCAGTTTTGATCTCAACGTCTTGTCATGGTTGGAACTGGTGCCTGGCTGGGGGCTGGGGAGTTTATGCTCCTGTGAATGTAATTGTAACCTCAGGCCAAGGTTACACATGTACTCAGTCATGCAGTCTCACTCGTATTTTAGCTCTTTTTCTGGAATGGATGCTGCTCTGCACCCCTTGGTGAACATTTCCTGCGCTCGTGGAGCAGCTGAAAAGGACCACTGGTATGTCTGGTTCCTGGCTTGAAAGTGGAGAGTCGACTTTTGTGCCTTGAAAAAGGAGTAGAGAGCGATAAAGGTACGTCTGTGGCTTATTTTTGAGTGCTCCTCGTACATTTTTGATCGTGATAGAAATTCTCAGACCAAAGTCAGACCAAAGTCAGCGCGATGATGGCCGTACAGTTTTCTTGTGGATTTTTTAGTTGTTTCATCTCGTAAGTGATCCTGAAAAAAAGGTCGATTCGCGATATTATGTTGATTTTGAATGTATGTGATGACATGCGATTGCTGGCTATGTCAGCATCGTGCGTACGGTATTTTATTATCAGAAAATCCCAAAGTGTCTCTGTGTGGCCGTCCTATGCCACGAGAAACTCCAATCAGGCTCCTATGTCCTCTGCCTTCATGATGGAATGTCCACTTCGTTTGAACAACGAATACAACAATCGAGGACGGCTTTGCAATGAAAAATACAGCTATACTGGAGCTGAAAAAAAGAAGAAAAAACGTGCTCAGGATGAGACTCGAGTACACGCATACTCTCCCAGCAGGTGAAACGCAAAATTTTGTGAAAAAAATGCATGTCGCCGACTGACCAGTAATTTCGCCTGACGGTGTTCTGAGCAGGAGCTATCTGTCGTGAGCCCGTTTGCTGAAGTTCCTCAAGTAAACTGCGATCAAATTTGAAGGTCAGATTTTTGAAAATATTTGAATTTGAAGTCAAGTGTACTGGTCAGACATGCATGCAGATCACAATAGAGATGTGCATACATGTCAGTATTGTATGTTGAGTACAGAGCCAGGCACCTACAGGATGGATATTGCTATCTAATATGAATCCAGAATAATCCAGAATAGTCAACAATTGTGCAATTTTGAACCACTATCAGAAATTGCGCAGCCGATTGTTTCTTGAATTTTCATGCGTACATACACCTGTCGTCTCGGAAGGTTGAGAACGAACTGCCTCTTCTATCCTCGCCACGCCACACCTCAAAACGAACTAGTCAGTGGTTTTTCTCTAGAGCTAGAGAGAGAGCTTTTCATAGTTTACTTCAAGCGGCGACGGAAGAACTCATAATGGAGAACTAACACTGACAACGAATGACTGACGACTGTCAACAAACGTCTGACTCTGAAAACGAACGACTGACAACTGACGACGAACGTCGGACAACTGACTCTGACAACGAACGTCTGACAACTGACGACGACCGTCGGACAACTGACGACGACATGGCAAAAGGAAAACATGATATCAGAAATTGGTGCCCTCGTCAGCACAAAAGGTGGTGTACTCAGCACAAAAAGGTGCACGTGTCAACAACAAAGCAGCGCAGCAGCATGTACGGGTCAGCAACAAAGCAGCGCAGCAGCATGTACGGGTCAGCAGCACAGAGACACAAATACAGCAGCAGCTACGACGAAGAGACAACACGTGCAACCACATGTACACACAGAGACACAAATACAGCAGCAGCTACGACGAAGAGATAACACGTGCAGGCGCAGGTACAACACTATCCCCTACCAAAAAAAGACATCCACTCCTGTGGATGGAAGCAAAAGTGAAGTGTATAAAAAACGGAAGAAGACAGACCGGAGAAGAAGACAGAAAGACAGGGGAAATGAAATATGAAGCAACATAAACAGGCGACAATAAAACACAAAAGAGGTGGGCCACAACTGTTGAACGCATGACGAGTAGGCCAGGAGGGTTAACACCAGTCGGGAGCCCCGCAAAACTGTGCACCAATCAACGGAACCTGCAAGCAACAGATTTTGCAGAGGACCCCGGCTGGCGAGCTGTTCGACCTGTGTTTGTCCCTTTGGATCTTTTATTCTTAGAACAGCACCAACCTAGTACGCCACCCATCCACCAGTCATGACAAAACAAAAGTACAAATGCATGAGAAAACAGGTTATGCCGACGGACCCAGCGACGCTTCCAGGAGCGGCGAGACCGACAGTACGCACCGACCGAGAAGACTGGGGCAGCAGGACGCACACTGGCCGGCTGTCCGAAAACCGATGGCGCTACAGAAACTCCGAGAATCACAGGACACACACAGAAAGAGAGAAGGACTGACGCAAACATCTCAGCCATCACCAAAAATCAGAAAAGCACACGAAGGAAGGGAAGAACAGCCAGGAAGAACACGTCGATTGAAACAGGAGCAATTAATCAGTGAGGACACCATTGAGGACACACAAACAAATCGGTTACCAATACGCAAAAGATAATGAAGAAAAACCACAGGGCGCTACCCTGAATAACCACAGGTCGCTACCCTGAATAACCACAGGTCTCTAACCTGAAAAAACCGCAGGGATTGAACCTGAAAACCCACAGGGATTGAACCTGAAAACCCACAGGGATCGAACCTGAATAACACGGAACTTATAGTACATCCGCTCGCAAAACCAAAAAACTGAAGAAAAGAAACTGTCAGGGACCGATTGGGACGCACAAGGGCCAACCAGCAACACCCGGAAACCATAACACCCGCAAGGCAAACCGATACAAAAAAACGCAGGATTCCTGCAGACCACCAAGCAGACCGTGGCTCACCATGATCAGACGCCCACCCAGACGAACTAGAGAAACCCACATGCCGAAACACAATTATTACAAAACCACACGCTCACAAAAAAAATTCAACCTGGATCAAGAACGAGAATCCTACATGAAGTTCACACCTCCCACCAAACCGGAAGCCAACAGCTTTCCTACTTTGTTGACAGTGCATGACCGAGCCTGACAACGCTCTACACCATGTACACAGAACATGGAGAAACTACTACTAAAACGGTAAAAACACGAAACAAAACAATATGGATCGACTACACACGAGGCAGCACCTCGAGAACGTTCAGGTGGACATCTAAACAAATCACGCGACACAGTCACACTATCGGAGCAGTCCGACGGCAACTCCGTGACAAGCACAAGTGCACAACACAAGACGAGATCAAAGCTACCCATGCTGAATGCACGACGAACATGCAAACACAAGTTCCAGATTCGAACGAGTAGCGCACGAACAGAAGTTTGAAATTTTCATACACAACAGTACAGTACAGGGTAGTCAGAGCGACACAACTAACACAACGGGGCGAACTTCCAACGAGCAGCAAGACTACACTACGAGTACACACTCGAACACAAGAGAACAAGGTTCCACGGAATTCCTGCCGGGACCCGAGTCACCCGACGCAAAACAATTATTTGAAAATTCGAAATCGAATACAAGGTACGGCAACATTGCAACACATTACGCAGAGCAGACAATTACAAAGGCATGCTCACCTGAGTAGGAGCTCCGAGGATCTAGGAAAGGGTTGAACAGACGCAGCAAAGCGGAGCCATGGCGAGAACGCGAAGAGGAAAACGAAAAACACCAGCCGGAGAGCGACGAGCTTCAGGGTCGTGGGTTCGATTAGTTGGGCGCCAAATGTCGTCTCGGAAGGTTGAGAACGAACTGCCTCTTCTATCCTCGCCACGCCACACCTCAAAACGAACTAGTCAGTGGTTTTTCTCTAGAGCTAGAGAGAGAGCTTTTCATAGTTTACTTCAAGCGGCGACGGAAGAACTCATAATGGAGAACTAACACTGACAACGAATGACTGACGACTGTCAACAAACGTCTGACTCTGAAAACGAACGACTGACAACTGACGACGAACGTCGGACAACTGACTCTGACAACGAACGTCTGACAACTGACGACGACCGTCGGACAACTGACGACGACATGGCAAAAGGAAAACATGATATCAGAAATTGGTGCCCTCGTCAGCACAAAAGGTGGTGTACTCAGCACAAAAAGGTGCACGTGTCAACAACAAAGCAGCGCAGCAGCATGTACGGGTCAGCAACAAAGCAGCGCAGCAGCATGTACGGGTCAGCAGCACAGAGACACAAATACAGCAGCAGCTACGACGAAGAGACAACACGTGCAACCACATGTACACACAGAGACACAAATACAGCAGCAGCTACGACGAAGAGATAACACGTGCAGGCGCAGGTACAACACACCGGTACGCAGTATGCACTCGGCTGTTTAGGGAATGCTTCAGACTTTTTTGATAGCTGGATTGTCTTGCCAGTGAGTGTCTGAATCAGAGAATGAGCAGTATTGCATTCTCCATCAATATGACTTTACCTGTGCCGCGTACGTACGTACATATGCGTGCGGCCAGTGATGATTCACCCTGGAATGCGCCGAGCACAGTGAGCCAACCGCTGCCACTGCACCGGCTGCTATTATAGCTGATGCAGTTGCTGTGGTTGCTACTCCAGTTACTCGGCATCCTCACTGTCCATCACATGGTTTTGTCTTGAAGTAGGTAGGGCTGCTGGAGGATTCAAGCTTTACGAGGCGCCCAAGAAAAAGAAAGACCCATTCTGGATCACGAAGTTGCATATGATGCAAGCGCCGTATATAAACGAGTTGCTGTACTCTAGTCTAGGTTGCCGTAGAACACCAGGATCACATCAGGCATGTTATATGACATTTCTCCATTCTGAAGTCAACACTGACCAGTCATAGCACTGCTTGCCATTGCTTGTCTGATCTTAGTCGTCAATTGCCTAAATTGAATGAATTTTGAGGAAAACATCGCCAAAATTCGCGTATCTAAATTGTTTCAGTCAACTCGTCACTCAGTTCACACCAGCCAACATGGTTCAATCCAGCAATGGGATTAATCAATACATGCAATAAAAATAAATACAAGGAAAACGGTTCTGGATAATAAATTAGGACACTATGGATCTGGCCGCCATTCTCGGGCTCTCTCTCTCGATCTCCTTGACCTTGCGCCAGGATCCGTCAATATCTACAATCACTACAACAAGTATCACGTGAGACCTACGTCACTGGTAGACTGCATGGTACTACCCAGCGCTAGGGATAGTGTTGAGGTTCGACCTCAACTAACTGAACTGCTACTGATCTGCATGATATCAGTCGCCATGTATCTAACTTTGCATTGTCGTCACTACCTACGTGTAGTGCACTGTTAGCTGTGTTTTAGTGTCGCGCGGTATCTGCGTGTCACGTGTTTATTGCTTTGCGCGGGCTTTTCCATACTTTGAGTGAGTGGTGAGTTTGTGCTGAGGGAGTTCTAGAGAGAGAGAGTTGGAATGGCGGACATGGTTTTTCGAGTGGTTTTCCCTTTTGCTTTTGTCTTGTAGTATTGTCTGAGATCATGATAGTCTAAGTAAGAGATATCTCAGAACCCATCCAGTTGTTGTCTAACAGTCTGCGAACGAGCGAGCCCGACTCAACATTGGCGCAGTGAACAGGATTTGGCACTCGTTCCGAAAATCTGACTGACGACGGCGACAACAATGGCATCGAAAGTCCGCGTATCTGTCAAGCTGGACTTAGATCACGAACTCGGCCATGACCATTACCAGACGTGGAGAAGTCAACTGGACATCGGCTTCCAGCTCCACGAGGTGACCAACAAGAAGAAGCAATACCTGGCCGCGGCGGCGAATCTAGGAGAAAATGCAAGCTACTATTTGTGGCAGAAATTTCCCACGATCCCTGAGGCAGACGACCCGTTCGCGGAACTAATTGGGCTCTTCGATGAGTATTTTGGAAGCCAGCGCAGCACGGATGCCAGGCTTGCTGAGCTGTTCTCCATTGAGCAGCAGCCTGGGGAATCGATTCAGGCGTTTCGGGTCCGAATCGAGAAAGAGATGAGAGTATGCAATCTCACTCCAGGAGCTGACCTAAAAGATGTACTCGGCACAGTCGCCGTACATTTGTTTGCACGTGGCCTGTCTGTGAAAGCGGCCCGGAAGAGTGTGTTACAAGAGGGAGGCAAGGACCTGACGGCTGCAGCCAAGCGAGCTCAAGCAGTTGTGTTGGCGCGCGAGACGCCAGCCAAGGAAGTCGAGGTCAGCTACGCCGCTCCCCAGACACAAGGCCGACCCAGCCTTCCATACACCAGTAACCCCGCTTGTGGGTACTGCGGAGCGACGCACCCACCGGGAAAGCGGCACTGTCCGGCGGCCGACGCCGTGTGCCACCAGTGTGGACGGAAAGGGCATTTCGGGCAAGTCTGCCGTTCCGGCGCAGCGAAGCCCAAGCCGAAAGGCCAGTACCTGAGCACGAAGCCAGGGATGACGGCCAGCCTGGCCATGGCAAATGATTCCCGACCAGCAGCAACGCCATCGTCCAGAAGTCAGGTGTCTTCACCGAAACTTGCTGAAATGGATGACAGCGATGACGACGACGATGCGGAATGTTTCAGCGTCTGGTCCGGGAAAACTGGATTTGTGCTTCCACTACGATCGGTAGTGCTAGATGGCAAGCACCAAAGGGCTATGCGCGTGGATTCGGCCAGCATGGTGACGGTCCTGCCTCAGTCACAAGTACCGAGCGAGTATCGGCTATCGTCATCGCCCTGCCCATTACGTCCGGTAGGAACGTCGCAGCTCAAACCTGTTGGTGTTTTCGAGGCGTGCATCACGTACAACCAGTTCACTGTACAAGAGACTATCTTTGTTGTGGACGACTCCAAGCAGCCAGTGCCGGCGCTCCTGGGCGAAGGTGTGTCACTTGCATTAGGATTGTTGGCACCACCTGTCGCTGGCATCAGCATTCATGCCGACACCGAGGAGTTGGCGTCGCTCCCAGCTATGCGTGGACCGGTGACGATTCACTTGGATTCCAGTCAACCAGCGATCCAGCAGTCAGCTCGGCGAGTGGCTCCGGCCTTGCTCCCCTCATTACGAGAACAACTGCAGGCATGGACGGAACAGGGTGTGGTCGAGACCGTTAGTGAAGTGCAGGCCACAGATTTCGTTTCTCCCCTTGTCCCGGTCATGAAGCCGGACAAGACGGTCCGGTGGTGTGTCGACTTGCGACAAGTCAACTCCGCCGTACGCCGGCCTGGTGTGCAGTTGCCAACCACCGACGACCTCCTGGCGCAGGTGTCCGGTGCAACGGTATTCTCGAAGTTAGATTTGAAGTCTGGCTACTCGCAGCTGGAACTAACTCCAGACTGCCACCATGCATTTGTCATCGCCTCCCCATTGGGGCACTACCGGTTCCGCCGATTACCATTTGGCGTGTCAAGCGGTCCTGAGCTCTTCCAGAGGAAGATGGAGCAGATCCTGGGCTCGATTGAGGGTGTGCTCATTTACCTGGATGACATCCTCGTCTTCGCTCCTTCTCAACAGGAGCATGACAAGCGACTAGCAGCGGTGAAAGCAGCACTCAAGGCGAACTGTGTCACGCTCAACGGCAAGAAGTGTGCATTCAGCGTCACGGAGCTGACCTTCTTGGGCCATCGAGTTTCAGCTTCCGGCGTCCGACCAGGTGAGGACAAGGTCAAGTCACTCCACGAGATGGCTGATCCGGAGAACGTCTCGCAACTGCGCTCTTTTCTTGGCCTCACCACGTACCTAGCTAAGTTCGTGCCTAACCTGGCTGACCTGCTCGCTCCGTTGACAGCTCTGCTCGCTGGAAACTGGGACTGGACTCCAGCATGTACACAGGCAGCCGCCGCTGTGCGACAACACCTTGCAACCGAGCCCGTGCTGGCACTCTTCAACCCTACCCTGCCGACGCGCGTTGAAGTCGACGCCTCTGGTACGGGTCTAGGAGCCGTCCTCATGCAGAAGCACGACGGTGACGAGTGGCGTCCCGTGTACTATGCTAGTCGTAAACTGACTGGACCAGAAACCCGCTACGCTACGATCGAGAGAGAGGCACTGGCGATAGTCTGGGGCCTGCAGCGTTTCCGCAGTTTCATCACCGGCCTTTCCGTGACAGTGTTGTCGGATCACAAGCCACTTCTGCAAGTGTTCGACCGTGCATACAACTTGTCAGCCGCCAGTGTACGGGTGCAACGGCTCATCCTGAAGGTGCAAGACCTTCACTACCAAGTCCAGTTCCGCCCTGGCAAGTTCAACGTACTAGCCGATGCTCTGTCACGTTTCCCGACCGAACCGGCAGATACCAGTTTCCTGGTCGTGCAAGCGATCTCCTGTGCTGACGGTCTACTACCTGATCAACGACGCAAGATAGCCGCCAAGACAGCCCAGGACGAGACGCTATGTGCAGTGCGCCAAGCTCTCCTGACTGACAAATGGCCGTCGACCTCCGCAGTGGCACCGTACCGTGGTCTTCGCCACGAGTTGAGTGTATGGCCGTACCCTAAGACTGACGACTTTGTCATCTTGCGAGGGGAGAGGTTAGTCATCCCAGAGTGTTGTGTGCCGGAGGTACTCGAGCTGGCACATGATGGGCATCCCGGCATCCCGAAAACCAAGGCACGCCTGCAGGAGTCAGTGTGGTGGCCTGGTTGGGCCAACGCAGCGAAGCGGCACGTGCAAAGCTGCGAGCCATGTGCGCTCGAAGCTCGACCGACAAAGGTACCTCTGCAGCCCAGAGAGCTACCACCACGGCCCTGGCACACGGTTGCCATTGACATCTTCTACTATGGTGGAAAGGCGTTTCTGAGTGTGATGGATTTGTACTCCCGCTATCCACTCGCTGCAGAACTAACCGGCGAGACGTCCTCGCGGGTGGTTACAGCGCTTCGCGCTATGTTTACCATGTTCGGGTATCCAGTGCGCGTCATCTCGGACAACGGTCCCCAGTTCGTCAGTGCAGAGACCGCAGCCCAGCTTCGTGACTGGGGCATCCAGCACGAGCGTATTGTCCCGTACACCCCAAGGCAAAACCCGGTAGAGCGTTTGCACCAGACACTCAAGCGCCATCTCAGAAAGTCATCGCAGGCGTCCCTCAAGCGAGCGATGCAAGAGTCGCTCGGTACCCTCCGCTCCACGGTGAATGCCACCACAGGGCATGCTCCGGCAGATCTGTTCCTGCGCGGTGGATTCCGCACGCAGTTGAAAGCTCTGCGCTGCCCCGGTTCAGAATCTGAGGAAGAGGACGATGACGAACTGGATGAAGCCGTTAGAGTGCGAGAAGCTGCAGTGAAGGCCTCTGTCAAGGACAGGTATGACACACGGCATCACACCGCTCCACGTCACTTGGCAGAAGGTGACGCAGTCTTTGTACAGCAAGCCTCCGGCGCGACAGAGAGAGCCACAGTGTTAGAGGCTAATGCTCATGAAGCCACCGTCGAGACCGAGGGTGGTGCCGTCCAGCGCCGTCATCTTGATCAGGTGAAGCCGTGCCGCGCTACGCCCGCCTCAGCGGACACCGAAGTGCCCATGCCGGTCCAGGAAGCGACCGATGTCACAACGCGTCGATCCGACCGAGCCAAGAAGCAGCCTGATAGGCTCAACCTGTAAACTGCTAGTCCCTCCTGCTTTGAAAGAAGGGGAGGTATGTTGAGGTTCGACCTCAACTAACTGAACTGCTACTGATCTGCATGATATCAGTCGCCATGTATCTAACTTTGCATTGTCGTCACTACCTACGTGTAGTGCACTGTTAGCTGTGTTTTAGTGTCGCGCGGTATCTGCGTGTCACGTGTTTATTGCTTTGCGTGGGCTTGTCCATACTTTGAGTGAGTGGTGAGTTTGTGCTGAGGGAGTTCTAGAGAGAGAGAGTTGGAATGGCGGACATGGTTTTTCGAGTGGTTTTCCCTTTTGCTTTTGTCTTGTAGTATTGTCTGAGATCATGATAGTCTAAGTAAGAGATATCTCAGAACCCATCCAGTTGTTGTCTAACAGTCTGCGAACGAGCGAGCCCGACTCAACAGATAGGGCATGCCAAGTATGTGGCGAATGCGTACAGAAGGAACACAGTGCAGGTAGGTCTAGGATGCTTCTAGCATATCAGCAGATTACTGAAAGCGCATCAATGACAGAGACAAAACATACATTACAACAAGAGTCATGCAACTATCAGCCATAGTTCAGTGGGACTACCACATAAATATGGTGTTATGAGTCTCGTACAATGAAATCCTACAACATTTCTTTGGATTCACAGTGCATATGTCCATATGCAACATCTCCAATCAGTTTTGGATCAGAATAATAATATTATGCATGTTCAAAATTGTTGGCCATCCCACTGGGCCATTTTTTGGCCAGTGGGAGGTGATTTTCCGGTCAGGGCTGAAAGGGTTATTATTAAAAGGACTTCTCCAACCTACTATGTAGAACATACATTTAGATGCAGATAACTTACGGGCATATAACGCTCTGAGAAACTCTTCGAGAGATTCGAGAGAGTCACCATCTGTTTACATAGACACAACAAATCACACACACACACACACACACACACACACACACACACACACACACACACACACACACACACACACACACACACACACACACACACACACACACACACACACACACACACACACACACACACACACACACACACACACACACACACACACACACACACACACACACACACACACACACACACACACACACACCTTTGACGCCCATCGCCGGAGGCGATGATGGCAATGCTACGGCAGAAGCCATAGCAACTTGTGCTGGGATTGCACCATTTAACCCTTTTTAAGAGCCGCCCCATACTTGAATGCGTCGTAAACGACGTATTCAAATGCAAAACTTCAACAGATCGTAACTCAGTCCAATCTCGCTCAAATCCAGTGATTGAAATATCCAGGGCGAAGAGAAAACGCTCACCTGTCGGGAGAAACAATCCGCGAAGCGCTGCGAGCAACGGTTCTCGAGATAAATCACTCGTAAGTTGAGCCGCGATCGCGGCAATTTCAAAAGCGCGCAGTGCGACTTTAGTATTGAGAATTTTGAGACTTTTCGTTACGCTGGTTTACTCGGATTTGCACGGGTTTCACCGTTGATATTGTCAAGAGTACACAGCGAAAAAATTGGAACTCCACGATCGAGTAAAATGAAATATCTGGAGCGGGACGCAATTGGATGCATTTGGGGCATTTTTCGTACTGTCGCTGCGATCTAGCGCTGGATAGACGGTGTGCTGGCTATCATGATCGACCTCATTCTCTTCCTCTCGCGGAGACCTTTCCAGGAAGCCCTAGATTGTGAGGATTGAGTGAGTAGAACTGAAGCTATGATCCAAGGAACACGAAAAAATGCAGAATTTTGAAATTTTCCTGTGGCTCTTAAAGGGTTAACAGCTTGCAAGGCTGAAGGATTGACCGTCACTATTCAGTCTGGTCTACACCATAGAGCTATTTGAAGTGACTTTTTCTGGGCAGTGAATCCCTATTTTTGGTCTTTTTCATTTTTCTCCACTCACACACATCACACCACATACCCCGGCATGCACTGGCTGTTGGTAACCACCCAGGAGAATGTAAGAAAAGTCAGGAGGAGTCTGAGAAAGAGAAGAAAGACACACACACACACACACAAATACACACACACACACACACACACACACACACACACACACACACACGCACACACGCACACACGCACGCACACACACACACACACACAGAAAACAGGAGTAGTTGGGGTGCGTTCGAGCTTTCCCTAGCTTCTAGGTGAAATTTATCCCAGAAGTCGAAGAAAGTTAGGTTGTGTAGGAACTGCGATTCGGAGTGCGATTCTGTGGAGTGATCGTTATCAGTGGGCTTGTGGTCTGCTGTGGTCTGACAGGCACAGCCATCATCTACGGTCTTAACCCTTTCCATGCCATGAACGCGTATACGCGTTATTTTAGTATGGGCTGATTGGCCATGGACGCGTTTACGCGTTCTGCCTACACTGTACAGTACATGTATATCGCGCGCTATAGACGAGTGTACAAACTGTCATAACTCCGTCAAATTATCTCGGACTGCTAAGGTTGAAACACCACTGGAAAGGTCTTGAGCTCAGCTTTCCAGGGATATAAAGGTCTTTGCGATACGACAAGGTATGACCTAGCGGCGACAAATTGAACGGCCAGAATGCGCAAATTTCACTTTTTGGCGATCGATTCAAATTTTTTGTTCGCGACTTCGTGCGGGCTAGGGGATTTCCCCTAGAGACAGCGTGTGCGCAGTCAGCTTAAACAAACGCGCTTGAATCTCAGCTTTCCAACGCAGTTTGAATCGTGAAAGTCAGTTCACCATGAGCAAGAAGACGAAAGAAAACGTGAGAGGCAGTCGTATTGTTTTTTCAGGCACGATATGGGGACTTGGAGAGGAGATGGAAGTGGCCCTGGTATGCCTGTCGCGCTGTGAGTCCCTGAAATGGCTTCCTGTGGTCCAGATCTTTCCAACAAGCCATGGCTCGTGAAACCCATCAAGGTACAGTGAAATGCAAATATATTTCGTTCTGATGTGCGCGTGCAGCTTTGAACAGGTGAGCTCAGCGCCTGAACAATGCGTGGTGAACACAGGAAAACTTGCTGGCATGGAAAGGGTTAAAAGGTCTTCTCCAACCTTTACCTACTATGTAAAACAAACATTTAGATGCAGATAACTTACGGGCATATAACGCTTCGATCATCTCCTCGAAATCGAAAGATTCATCATCTGTTTACACAGACACAACAAATCACACACACACACACACACACACACACACACACACACACACACACACACACACACACACACACACACACACACACACACACACACACACACACACACACACACACACACGCACGCACGCACACGCACGCACACACGCACACACACACCCACGCACAAACACACACACACACACACACACACACACAAAGAAAAACAGGAGTAGATGGGGTGCGTTCGAGCTTTCCCTAGCTTCTAGGTGAAATTTATCCCAGAAGTCGAAGAAAGTTAGGTTGTGTAGGAACAGTTATATAGACCAGCGCTTTGGCCTAGTGGTTGTGGGCTTGCATGCGAATCACAAGGTCCCGAGTTCGAAACCCACGCTGGGAGCAAGGAGCATGTGCTGTGCTAACAAAAGCGGTGACGCATACGTGAACCACTTTATAGTCAATCCGTCACCACCATGCGCTCTTAGCCGAAGCAATGTGTGAAGCAGAACACACCAACATGGCAAGGACACTTCCGTTGACAGATAATTTGTACGCCTCTGGACAGCTGTTTCGCTCCTTAGTGATAGCTTGCATAGCGTCCTACCGGTAGGACGTTGCGTCCTACCGGTAGGACGCTGGAAATCACGCTGAGAAAATCTGAACGCTTGAGAATTTTTTTTTTTGAACTGGGTTGTTGTAATCTTTGGACTCCTTAGCAGTGGCGCAAGACGCGAGCACATGTTCTGCGCACTGCGCATGCGCAAATTTTCATTGTCAAAATGCCTACATTGATTCAGGTCGGAACGCGAGTAACTGTGCCAGCGACGACTTTTGATCATGGTTTTTACGCACACGATGAGGATCGATGGTCATTCTCCACTTACGGAGACAGCTGGAGAAGTGCGGAGTGTTTGGGCACTGTTTTGAGTGTGACTTTTGATCGAGAACGATGCAGAATAAAGTGGGATTTGGACAGTACTACATCGATTGTAGCCGTTGCTGACGTTCGTGCAGCTGCAGAGTCCGACCCGTGCGACGACGGAGCAAGAGGTAAGCGTAGAATTGTTCGTCCCAAGCGTTTTGAGGACAGCGACAGCGATGTAGCCGATCCGCAGCCTAGTAATAGTCGTACCTGTGCAAATAGTCGTAGTGCAAGTTCTGGATCTGTGCGTGCTGCACGTTCTGCTCTGTCGTCCAATGTTCCATCGAGAAAACGCCGCCGCTCTCCAACTCCGGAGCCTGCGGAGATACATTCGATTGACGACGACGACGATACTTCAACCGATCGGCCTAGTAATAGTCGTACCTGTGCAAATAGTCGTAGTGTAAGTTCTGGATCTGTGCGTGCGGCACGTTCTGCTCAGTCGTCCAATGTTCCATCGAGAAAACGCCGCCGCTCTCCAACTCCAGAGCCTGACCAATGCTTGTTTGACGACGACGATGATACTTCACCGTTGTCAGTAAATCCGACTTCCCAAGACCCCGTATCGACGCGGCGACAACCTGCACTAGCTGCACTCGATGGCGACGACAGCAGCTCAAGTAGCTGTTGCAGTGACGACGATAGTGATTCGGATTCATCGGAATGTAGCAGTAGTGAAGGTTCGAGTCTTGAAGACGCTCCCACTGTTCTTCAGGCACATGGTTTGGACTGGACATTGGGTGACATAGTGATCGATCAGTACAAGGATATTCCGTACAAAGCGAAAGTAAATGCTGACAATTTGCACACAATGAATGAATTGGACGCCTGGATGCTGTTCTTTCCGCACGAGGAAATGGATGAGATAGTGAAGTGCACAAATGCTCACCTGCGTGACAAGCGGAAATCTGTAACCCGCGATGAGTTTTACAAGGTGATAGGTCTCCTCTACCTGATGACGCTGTGTCCAGTACGTTGCCAACGGCGTGACCACTGGAGTGTGACCGAGGGTCTCCTTCCAGCACCAGCCTTCGGACGTCGATACGGCATGGGAGCAAATCGCTTTGAGGAAATTCTTGCTGCCATGCACTTTCGTCCACCAGTCAGCGGAGACACCAGGCGCGGCTGGAAAATTGTGAGCCCCCTCATCGACATGTGCAATTTGAAGTGGCAGACTTCAATCCGGCCCGGCCACAAATTGACGGTGGACGAGTCAATGTTTGCTTGGTACGGTCGTGGTGGTGACATTGGCGGGATGCCCACAGTCATCAAAATCAAGCGGAAGCCGAAAGGTGTGGGCTGCGAAATTAAGTCCGTTGCTGATGCGTCCACCAACATTATGCTTGCGATGGAGATCAACGAGGGCAAAGACACCATGGCTACCAAGAAGTGGCAGAAAGAGTTCGGTGCTGGAACTGCCACAACTTTGCGACTGACGGATACATGGCATGGCTCGGGAAGAATCGTGTGCGGCGATTCCTGGTTTGCATCCGTCAAGACAGCAGTCGCTCTTATGAAGCATGGGCTCTTCTTTGCGGGTGTTGTCAAGACGGCGCACACAGCCTTCCCGTTGAAGCTCCTGTCCGCGATGTGTCCTTCTCCGAAAGGCCGCTTCGTGTCCGCAACCGCGCAGAGGGACGGCATAGCACTGAATGCCGTGGCATGGCGCGACAGGAAGGTGCATTCGTTTGTCAGCACGTGCGGGACGACTCTTGCCGGAGATCCTGCCAAGAAAAAGCGGTATGATGACAACTTGAAGCTGTACTTCAAGACAGTTGATCGACCGAAGTTGGTGGCAATGTACCACGATGGCGCGCCTTCCATTGATGTGCACAACCACCTTCGGCAGGATGGCTTGGCTCTGGAGCAAGTGTGGCGCACGGACACCTGGCACCATCGTGTGTATGCCTCAGTGTTTGGCATCATGGAGACAAATGCTTACCTTGCATTTTCCCATTTCTGCTGTGGCCTCGACAAGATCACCCACTCGGCATTCACCACTCGTCTTGCGGAGCAACTGATCCGCTACAACGCCCCGCAGCAGCCGCAAAGTCAAACAGGTGCTGCGGAACCTGAAGCAGATCAGCCTGACGGCACCGAGCATCGGTTGGTATCCCTGTCTGAGGTCAGCGGCAAGCCACACACACAGCGTAAATGTGTTGTGTGCAGGTATGTCCGCGACTCGGGCAGGAAGGCGAGCTACTATTGCTCCACGTGTGGGCCGAATGCCGTGATGTGCTCTCCGGCCACGGGACGCACGTGCTTTCAATACCACATCGTCCATGGCCTGCCACACTGAGTGAACGTGTGTTCAGCCTGCTATGCTCATGCTTGCATCTATATTATTTATTTTTCATTATAACTCCTTTTCCTACTGTTGCCAAGGGCGTTCTACTGTTGCCACGGGACGTATGTGCTTTCAATACCACATCGTCCATGGCCTGCCACACTGAGTGAACGTGTGTTCAGCCTGCTATGCTCATGCTTGCATCTATATTATTTATTTTTCATTATAACTCCTTTTTTCTACTGTTGCCAAGGGCGTTGCCATGGTACCCGGCAATTCAACATTCGACACGGTCGTTATAATGCATTGCTTACATCAGTCAGCCTGCTATGCTCATCTTACATTATTTATTGTTCAATATATCTTCTTTTGTTCTGCCGCTTCCATGGGCGTTGCCATGGTAGCCTGCGGTAGTACTCCTCCAACCGCGTCCAAATTTTCAGAACTTCACCGAATGGCTCTACGTGGTGTGTGGTTTCAATTTTATGGAAGACACTGGTATATAGCCAGTGTGGCATGTCTGTGTATGATGGTCCTACCGGTAGGTCCTACCGGTAGGACCAGGGTCTATGCAAGCTATCATTAGAGAGCTGATCAGCAGAGGATGATGATGGATGACAATGATGATAATGGAGTGTATCTAAAACATAAATATTTTCTATAAACTCACCAGAGTGCGATTCGGAGTGCGATTCGGAGTGCGATTCGGGGTGCGATTCTGTGGAGTGATCGTTATCAGTGGGCGTGTGGTCTGCTCACAGAAACACAACAAAAAGCAAGATAATTATAGATCAACTGGTCTTCCTTATCTTGCTCCCAGCCCCGTGCCTTCTCCACACTTCTACAATGGAAAAGATAACTACGACTCGTAGAAGACTGTTTATGAAGACAGGACAACGGAAACACAACCGGACATGATAAACTCAAGACAAAGACTGCGTTTCAACACATACGCACATGCTCAGGAATGCGCAACACACACCAGCCCATAGCTGTACTGATGAGGCGTGGATGGCCGAAACAGCTTGCTGTCACTACAGCCTTGGGTAAAGCACATTTGGGTAGACAATTCACCGGGGTCAACCTGCTCCATAATATCCCACACAAACAATTACCGTAATTTACTGGCTCGAGTTGAAATTGATGACATTGTTGTAGTACGTTATTTTGTGTACGTCGTGTGTATGTGGTGTTGGTGCATGCGCGTGTTGCTGTGGTGTGAAAAGCAGTCTTCGTCTTGAGTTCGCCATGTCTAGTTGTGTTTCCGTAGTCGTCTTGCAATAAACAGTCTTTCTAAATGTCGTTATCGTCGTCCCCTTTGTATAAGTGTGGAGATGGCACGCGGCTGGGAGCAGGTGGAGAAAAGGCAGTACAACAATATAACACCCAAGCAAAATGTGTAGTTGACTTACAGCGGGCTTAACTGCCCTTGGACGGGGAAATCAAGGCCCCAAGTAGGGATACAGTCGTCCCTCTCTAATCCGGCACTTGTTTATCTGGAACCCTTGCCAACCGGCGCACTTTCTGACGAAACCGATTTTTTTCGTTCAATTCCTACATCTTAATCCGGCACTTGAATTCCACCTCCGGCAGTGACTTTTTGAAACGACTCACTCAAACTGCACGTAGTTTGATTTCATAATCCGGCAGTACGATCGTACAGGTGCACTCCTTGCCATGCCAGGCTAGGCCAGTCTGGTCAATGTTGTCCAGGAGACAACGGCTAAGCAGTCAACCCTACTTTCTTATTTTAGCAAGGAGTAGTGTCCTGCCAATTTTCAGGTGTGTGTGCGTGTGCGTGTGTGTGCAAGAGTTCATGTGAACATGTTCTTTGTTTTACTTTATCACTGTGTATATTCCCGGAGAACAATTGAGAATATAAACCCGTGCACCAAATACTTGGGTCGACACGGAAAAACCCTGCGTTTTGACGTATGATACATGCATGCAATTGGGTAGGGCCGGGTCAGAGGGCAGGATTTCTTAATCCAGCACCCTCGTTAACTTAATCCAGCAGAAAACGCCGTAGCAAAAGGTGCCGGATTAGAGAGGGACGACTGTAGTAGACTTCTAACAAGGAGTGAACTTAGAACTAGTAAAATATGATAGCTATAATTAAATGTTATTGTGAAGTTTCAAGTTCATCGTGGTTATCTTGATCATGGTTTCCGACTGAACAGTCGGCGAGCTGGGAGGCTTGCTCTGTCGGCAACCTACATGCTAGCTAGGGTCTTGCATTCAATAAGGTATACAGTTGTCTGTTTGTCAGAGTACGACAGGCGCAGCCATTATCTACGGTCTTAAGGTCTTCTCCAACCTATACCTGCTATGTAAAACAAACATTTAGATGCAGATAACCTACGGGCATTATCCGCTTCGAACAGCTCCTCGAAACTGAAAGATTCACCATCTGTTTACACAGACACAACAAATCACACACACACACATACACACACACACACACACACACACACACACACACACACACACACACACACACACACACACACACACACACACACACACACACACACACACACACACACACACACACACACACACACACACACACACACACACACACACACACACACACACACACACACACACACACAAGAAAACCAGGAGTAGATGGGGTGCGTTCGAGCTTTCCCTAGTTTCTAGGTGAAATTTATTCCAGAAGTCGAAGAAAGTATGGTTGTGTAGGAACAGTTATATGGCCAGCGCTTTGGCCTAGTGGTTGTGGACTTGCCTGCGAATCACAAGGTCCCGAGTTCGAAACCCGCGCTGGGAGCAAGGAACATGTACTGTGCTAACAAAAGCGGTGACGCATACGTGAACCACTTTATAGTCAATCCGTCACCACCATGCGCTCTTAGCCGAAGCAATGTGTGAAGCAGAACACACCAACACGGCAAGGACACTTCCGTTGACAGATAATTTGTACGCCTCTGGACAGCTGTTTCGCTCCTTAGAGAGCTGATCAGCAGAGGATGATGATGGATGACAACGACGATAATGGAGTGTATCTAAAACATAATTATTTTCTATAAACTCACCGGGGTGCAATTCGGATTGCGATTCGGGGTGCGATTCTGTGGAGTGATCGTTATCAGTGGGCTTGTGTTCTGCTCACAGAAACACAACAAAAAGCAAGATATGGTTTAACTGGTCTTCCTTATCTTGCTCCCAGCCCCAAGCCTTCTCCACACTTCTACAATGGAAAAGATAACTAGCACTCGTAGAAGACTGTTTATGAAGACAGGATGACGAAAACCCAATTGGACATGACGAACCCAAAAACGAAAACTGCCATTACCTACGGTCATAAAGACTTCTCCAACCTATGTACTATGTAAAACGTACATTTAGATACAGATAACTTACTGGCATTGAACGCGTTGAAAATCTCTTCGACTGTTTCGCTATCTGTTTACATAGACACAACAAATCACACACACATGCACACACGCACACACACACGCGCACGCACGCACGCACACTCACTCACGCACACACACGCACACACACGCACACACACACACGCACGCACACACACACACACACACACACACACACACACACACACACACACACACACACACACACACACACACACACACACACACATACACACACACACACACACACACAAACACGAAGAAAAACAGTAGTTGGGGTGCGTTCGAGCTTTCCCTAGCTTCTAGGTGAAATTTATCCCAGAAGTCGAAGAAAGTTAGGTTGTGTAGGAACAGTTATATGGCCAGCGCTTTGGCCTAGTGGTTGTGGGCTTGCCTACGAATCACAAGGTCCCGAGTTCGAAACCCGTGCCGGGAGCAAGGAGCATGTGCTGTACTAACAAAAGCGGTGACGCATACGTGAACCACTTTATAGTCAATCCGTCACCACCATGCGCTCTTAAGCCTAGTTCACATTCGACGCAACGCCGACGGTACGGGACGTAAGGGCTTGTCGGGAGGGCTGGGGTGAGCTGTAAAATCCCCTGTACGATTCGTACGACACGACATGCAGCAGTCGTTGCGACGTTCAACGTCGAACGGCGCGAGTCATAAGACACGGTCCGTGACGGGGTGACTTTCGGACCTAATTTCTCGTTTTTCGGGACTTCTTTTCAATTATTTCTCCTTGAAAGAAGCGGAATCAAGTAACAATACCAGTTTTTCATGAAGACCAAAAAATTAGCCCTGAAAGTTGTGGCATTCAAATAATAGCCCCAGGAAATGATAGAATAGTTCGTCTGTCACACTTCTGAACTATCCCTAAATATAATAAGTGACATGAGATCTTATGTTGCTAAAATTCAACTCAAGTCGTGCTAGCCATTCTGTGAGTTATCATGGGAAGCGCAGTGTTCGAAATGCTAAAAATATCCAAGTACGAATCGGGAGTGTCGGCGCACGACGCCGTCTCCTGTTCACACTCGAATTGCAGCTGTTTTGTACGCTTGCGTCCCCGTCTACGCCCGTCTACGGTATGAAAAGTTGGATCGATCCAACTCTTCCCGTCGCTTCCCGATCTGTACGGTAGTACGGTTGCGTTCCCGTTTCTGGTGTTCACATTGGACGCCGTCAGACCGTCCCGTCGCTTCCCGTCGATCCTTACGTCGCGTCCCGTCGCGCCCCGTCGAATGTGAACTAGGCTTTAGCCGAAGCAATGTGTGAAGCATAACACACCCACACGGCAAGGACACTTCCGTTGACAGATAATGTGTACGCCTCTGGACAGCTGTTTCGCTCCTTAGAGAGCTGATCAGCAGAGGATGATGATGGATGACAACGACGATAATGGAGTGTATCTAAAACATAATTATTTTCTATAAACTCACCGGGGTGCAATTCGGATTGCGATTCGGGGTGCGATTCTGTGGAGTGATCGTTATCAGTGGGCTTGTGTTCTGCTCACAGAAACACAACAAAAAGCAGGATATGGTTTAACTGGTCTTCCTTATCTTGCTCCCAGCCCCGTGCCTTCTCCACACTTCTACAATGGAAAAGATAACTAGCACTCGTAGAAGACTGTTTATGAAGACAGGATGACGAAAACCCAATTGGACATGACGAACCCAAAAACGAAAACTGCCCTTACCTACGGTCTTAAGGACTTCTCCAACCTATGTACTATGTAAAACGTACATTTAGATACAGATAACTTACTGGCATTGAACGCGTTGAAAATCTCTTCGACTGTTTCGCTATCTGTTTACATAGACACAACAAATCACACACACATGCACACACGCACACACACGCGCACGCACACACACACTCACCCACACACACGCACACACACACACACACGCACACACACTCACACACGCACGCACACACACACGCACACGCACACGCACACGCACACGCACACGCACACACACACACATGCACACACACGCACGAGCACGCGCACACACACACACACAAACAGGAGTTCTAGAGGTGCATTGGAGCTTCCTCTAGCTTCTAGGGGAAATTTATCCCGGAAGCGGAAGAAAGGAACAGTTATGTAGACCAGCACTTTGGCCGAGTGGTTGTGGTCTTGCCTGCGAATCACAAGGTCCCGAGTTCGAGACCAGCGCTGGGAGCAGGGAGCGTGTACTGTGCTAACAAAAGCGGTGATGCATGCGTAAACCACTTTACATGCAATGAACTGCGCCGACACCCACGGTCAACTGGGTACTCACTACTCGGAGTGAGGGTAACATGGATGCAGCTAACGAAGTTCTGCCCCTTGTCGGGAATTGGTTGTGAGACTTACCACCTCACCCTCGCCGTTAGGAGCTGCATCTGCCACCCTGGTATCACAGGCATGGTGTTGACTTGGCACGAGCAAAACTTCCTAAGTTGGTTGTGTTTCTCAACGCAATATGGCCGGTTGTAACGCGGGCGTGCGGACGTTTTTATCGAAGAATCCGGAGACCCTCTCTCAGCAGTCTATGTCTGCGAAGTGTATCGGGGAATGCATGCAAAGCAATAGTGCGGGCTCCAATCCCATGTTATGTCTTTTAAGAATTGGAGAAACGAACAAATGATAACATCGCTATGCTTTTTTCCCAGGTCGTCAAGGTTGCGGTGTTGTAATCATCGCATTACCGTTCATATGTTTTTGGGTGTTCTGCTAATGGGCCGGTGATGTAAGGATCGGGTAGATTGCAGTGTTTTAAAGCGGGCGGGACTAGTATGCTTTTTTGCCTAGCTCATCATGCACGTCATTAGAACTGATCGATTACATCATTGTATTGAAGAAAAAACGTTTCCATCAGGTCGAATAACATGCATGATGAGCTAGGCAAAAAAAGCATAGCGTAGGGCCCTGAGCTTTCAAGCTCTTTCGTTACTACCACTACTAGTACTACGTCCGGAGCATGCGCACCGTCTTTCAGGGTTCTTTTCAGTTTTCATCTTTCCTTGTAAGAATGAGCTTGTGAAACGACAGCTGGTCCTTTGAGCTTTGCCTGAGTCTTGGATGCTTCGATGTGGATGCGTAAAAATGGCGTCGACGTGTGCACACGAGTAGTGCTGGTGAAATCCCGCCGAGTCACTCGAGTACGCGCCGCACCGGGCGTTGCGCAACCCTAGACCTGCGTAATAGCGCAGGGCGCAGGCTTGGCTCTCGCGACCGCATTTCAGTGAGCAGCACTGTGTGTGCAGGCGCGCATAGGGCACGGGGGGGGGGGGGGGGGTTCACGTGAACCCCCCCCCCCCCCCCCCTAACAATTTCGACATAGGTTCAGCATGCACATAATGACCGTGAATGACATGCACCAGCCATCCTACATCCTACACATGTGCGGCCGTGCACCCCCCCCCCCCCCTAGAAGGGGACCCCTAAAAGGGGGGGGGGACCAGCTCCGCCCCTGGTTGGCATGTGCGTGGGTTATTCAAACTGACTTACCAGTAGAGTTATCACCGACCAGACCCTCGAATCCAGACAATGACTCGAGTCCTTGATCCCCGGATGAAGACATTGTCTCGTGTCCTAAAGGCATTGACTGGGATCCTTGATCCTGGGATGAAGACATTGCCTGGGGTCCTTGATCCTGGGATGAAGACATTGCCTGGGGTCCTGGTCCATGTCCTGAAGATGATGAATGGGGCCCTTGTTGCGTTCCTGTTCAGAGAGACAAAAAACCAAGACAGTAAAGTAAGCGTACTCATACCACGAGAACAATGGAACAATATCTTTTTCATGTGATCATCATCACATTGAGTTTTGGACTACAAAGGAAAGATATATAATTATTATGGTACTCGCATGAAAACGACGCCGTTCAGTTCCATTGTTCTCGTAGTATGTATTGGTGTCGGGGTCCCAACGCATCCCAACACTCAACAGTATACTATCAGTTATAGTTACATTGCATTATATTACTGATACGGAAAGCCATCTTTGTCTCCAACCAAAGCAACAACTCGCGGAGCAACCAAAGAACAACTAAACTGAAAAGAAGAACCACATGGTTCAAAACCAATACACAAACCCGGCCCGTATCGCGTATGCCAGCGACACATGCATGAAAGCAAGTACAGAATGCAGAAAAGTGGCTTGCATGAAAAGTGCGTAGCGTTCACACCTGTATGCTAACCCGCACTACAACTTGCGTACTATACAAGGGACTAGTACTGCGCAGTACGCATGCATTCAAACAAAGCTGTAGACATGCGTTGCATAAATTTCCAGTATGAGTGCGCTCACTTTTTTTTCATCGATATTGGGTTTCTTGTCTCCAGGCCGACTTAAAAAAATTATGACCCTAGATTGATTTTGCCTTGCTATGCAGTGTATGACAGGTTCTTTTTTGATTTATTTTGTATTTTACATCGCACACCAAACGGGCATTGATGCCCAATATTATGATGGCGATAGAATAGAAAAAAAATGAAACGTGGCTCGATAAAGCACGAGCTGTACTCGGGAAAATGAGACAGTAGCCAATCGGAAATACATGTACATGTACCGGTAATTACAAGGAAGTTCTAACGGAATTTACAGTCAGAGAAAATGGGGAAATGAGGACGGATGCCAGAGGGAGATCATGTTCTTGAATGTGCTACATGATTTTGATTTCCCGCGTTCCGCTTAACTTAATGGGTAAAACTGAAATCATGATATGCAATGTTGTCGTTGTATGTGTCATGGATGTTTTAGGAAATTGGAATTGACTAGGCATGCATGAAATCATCGCTGCGTGCATATGTACACATTCGTGTGTGTGTGTGTGTGTGTGTGCGTGTGTGTGTGTGTGTGCGTGTGTGCGTGTTTGTGTGTGTGTGTGTGTATGTGTGTGCATGCATGAATGTGCGTGTGTCTATCTAACTTACGCATCGCGGCGGGTACAACGATATGGCTAGGCCTGCGATTTCTCTTTGCTTGTCCTGCCAGTGTAGTGTCGGTTCATTGCATGTTCACAAAAACAACAAAAAGTCATTGAAAACATGTCACACGCTAGGTAGAATGTAACAGAAGCAGAGTGCACGGTTTCCCCTGCGCCTGCCAACACAGCACAGTAAAATCTGTGACAGACGACCACCCCTTGGGGCCAGAGAAAGCGGTCTTTAGTGGCAGGTGGTCCTTAGTTAGTTAGAGGTTTGCACCGCACAACCATAATTTTATGAATGTGAGACCGTCCGTGCCTGGCACAGTGGTCGGTAGCACCAGGCTGGTCGCTAGTCACGGTGGTCTTAGTCACAGGTTTTACTGTAGTACCAGGCTGGTCGCTAGTCACGGTGGTCTTTAGTTACAGGTTTTACCGTGCTCGCATAGCATCATAATCGATGCAAATGCATAGCTGCCAACCATCCATATTTGGTCGGGACCGTCCCGATATCGAGGCTGGTGATAGGCACCCAAAGGTGCAGTGGCCGCTTGCCCCACAGCTAAGTTTTTTTAGCTGAGGATATCTGTCTCCACCCCCCCCCCCCCCCCCCCCCCGTTTTACATTGCACGAATACAGTATACACAAAGGGCGATTCAGCTTGTCGTATTGATTGCGGTTATGAAACTGTCGTCTCCTCGTCGTTAGCTCATCATACAAATAAAGATATAGCACTTACGAGATGCTGGTCGCGCATCTGATCAGACGAATGTTGCCCAGGCAACCATCACATCGGATGATGACCACCGACGAAGAACGTCCAAGGTATCAGGTCAGCAAAAAGGAAAATCGACACATCCACATGGCACCCACACGTACACGTGCCACCCACCATGCACACACACACACACACACAAACACACACACACACACACAAACACACACACACACACACACACAAACGCATACACACACACACACACACACACAAACACACACACGCAGAATATAAGTGAGCCAGAGAATGAAGTATGGGTTGCTGACTATATTGGCCGACCACCTGGTTGATTTGGCGTAGTTATGAGAAGCCATGACCGGCAAAAACCTCGAATGAATGCGCCATTTGGTGCTGTGATCATGTAAGAATTGTGCTGTGGAACATGATTAGCGGATTGGACTAGTGATTCCAGGATTTCGGCATTAGAAATGCGGTCTCCGACGGCGAGACTCTATCACGTGTTTCAGGTACGGTTCGTACTGCTTACTAACTTCCCCTTTAAACACCTTTAAAGGGGAAGTTAAGGCAAAAATCAAAATTTCACCAGTTGTAGTCTTCGGGGTGCTGAGTCGAATGGTCTTGGTCCGAGGAAGCTGAGACGCTCCCTTCCTACTTGAATCCCAATCGAACTCGCGCACTTCCACCGAAACTGGGTGACTGCGCCCTACTAGATGGGGATTTGTATGCAAAATCTCACTAAAAGCGCCATTTCATTCTTATAAAAGCACGGATGACCGCGATTGGCCCATATGTTGTAGTCTTTCGGACGCTGACTCGACTGGTTTTGGTCCGAAAAGGCTGCGATGCAGCGTTCCTCCTTTATTCCCAATCGAACATGGTTGAACAAGTGGTCACGTGCTCCTGAGTACACCAGTCACCTCGTCACCGTGCCTGCAGGGTACAACTTACTAGCCTGTTTGACCTTTTTTGGGTGCAGTCCTGTCACTGGAGTTGAACTCGAGTTGAACCTTGGTGTGAAAGTTGTCACCTGCTGGTGCGGTGACCAGGTGATTTGGGCACCCAGGAGCACGTGACCGCTTGTTCAACCATGTTCGATTGGGAATAAAGGAGGAACGCTGCATCGCAGCCTTTTCGGACCAAAACCAGTCGACTCAGCGTCCAAAAGACTACAACATATGGGCCAATCGCGGTGATCCGTGCTTTTATAAGAACGAAATGGCGCTTTTAGTGACATTTTGCATACAAATCCCCATCTAGTAGGGCGCAGTCACCCAGTTTCGGTGGAAGTGCGCGAGTTCGATTGGGATTCAAGTAGGAAGGGAGCGTCTCAGCTTTCTCGGACCAAGACCATTCGACTCAGCACCCCGAAGACTACAACTGGTGAAATTTTGATTTTTGCCATAACTTCCCCTTTAAAACGAAGGACAGCGCACTGTGTAACATGGAATATTAGGTGCATTTAAATTTCGGTGTCGGGAACCAGTGTAACCTAGAATTAGGTGACCAGCAGCTTTCCCTTCGCGTGCAGTGCATACGCGAGTGCCTTTTAGGTGTCTGAGCTCTCTACCGAAATTACCGAAATCAACTTAAAGTTACGACGAAAACAACATGTTGATTATTATACAGTCAGACCTCGCTTATCCGGAAGAAAATCGCTGGTTACCGATTTATGATGATTATTTTAGTAAATTTTGTATAGGGCATTCCAGCACACGCTATGCATACATACAGTGTGTGCGTTCGCTTATCCGGTTCCCTCGCCCATCCGGAAATGTTTTGTGGAAAACGAATGTGTGCGGTTAAGCGAGGTCTGGCTGTACAGTACACGCAATCTGCATACATGTACATGTATCTGCTATGCTTATGCTGATGACTCACACAAGTTGACTGTCAGACCATGTACCAGGGAGTGCTATAATTATTATTACGGTATCATCTCGATTATAAGCACGGTCCTTTATTTGTTCAATGCTCCTCCGCCCCGTGCTATTAACCCATTGACAGCTGAGCCCGAATATATTCGGGATTCAGGATGACGTCAGGGCGCTGAGCCCGAATATACTCGGGCTGACAGGCTATCCTACCGTACTAAGCTCCGTGTTCCAGCGTAGGGTTGCAAGAGACCCAAGAGTCGAGCGGTACATTTCCTGCATTCAGTACGAGAGGATGCGGGTATGAATCCCGCTTGGATACTTTTTCTTCTTCTTTTTCGTCCGGTGATTCAACTCAAATTGGCGACTTTTTTGTATTTTACGCAATTTGGATGAACTTATGTGTCATATAGCATTTTGTTCCCCTTTCTAGGAACTATATCGAGTTGGTCAGCGTGATGATTATAGCCTTGGTCAACATTTCACAAGAGTTCAACAACCTAGTTGCTTAGACTATGAAGTTGTGGAGCTTTACATTGACCCTATTTTTAGCATTTTCTTCAGAGCCTCAGATGAAAGGCCCTGTAGCCCTCAATGGGTTAATGGAGACGTTCCTTTATTGGAGACTGTTCCATTATTATTTCAACCTCATTTCAGAGGCATGTTGCCATGCCAAATTCATGTCAGACACACACATTTCAGGGTTTTTTTCGCCAGTACTGCATTTTTAGAGATAATACGGTACATGCTTTTTACCAGGTACCGATAGACAGTGTGCTTATAATGGAGACTGAGCACTTTATTTTTTGAATGCTGCCCGAAGGTGTTCTATTATTGGAGACTGTGCTTATATTGGAGATAATGCGGTAGTTCGCCGCTCGCCTATATTCGACCTGGGAACGTATGTGAACACGTGCTGTGACTTTTTGCCGTCGGCGGACCCTACAGAAAGAGCATCCAGAGTTGCCCACTCAGTCTTGGAAGATTATGTACAGTCAACTTTTCTAATAACGACTGCGGATAGAACGACAATTCGCGAATAACGACAGAATTTCCATTCCCAGAGCAAAGTCCCATCCAACTGTAATACATATAATGAGACTTCGGGTATAACAACACTTTGCGAATAAGGACACTTTTTTTATGCCCCGCCGAGTACGAGTGTCGTTATGAGCGAAGTAAGTTGACTGTACTCTTGCAGGCAAACGATAGTACCGTCGTGGCCAAAGAAATCCGACCCGCGAGTCTAAAGTAAGTAGCGTTTCCTTTCCATTTAGATTACCTGTAGATCTACATCATGGACGGACGTTGGTCCAAAAACCGATCGAAGGACCGCAGCGGTCACACCAAGCCCTGGCGCTGTTTTCGGCTTCCGGGTCGGATTTCTTTGGCCACGACTGTCGATGCACATGCACGTAAAAACTAAAAACCCACAGCTACAACGAACGATGCTTGGTGCTCTGTGCCGTGTGCAAGATAGCTCCATGCGAACCGTTCGGAAGGAATATTGAGCACTCTACCGAGGCGGAGGACTCTCACTGTAAAAGCTAAGAACTAAAGTTCGCACACCCGCGTTACAACCGGCTGAAACAGATTTCCGTGACGTTATTCATTGTCGAATAATCGAAGGGTCTCACTCACCTGTCAGCTGGAGAAGGCACAAGGCCAGAACGAGAGCGATGCGAAGGAAAGCCATCTGTGCATGTGTGAAGAAGAAAAAGGAACAAACAACACCGAAGTCTGTCCTGGTCCGAAGGCTTCATTTCTCGTCTTCGTCTCCCTTTCCGCCATGCACAATCAAATGAGAGAGGAAGAGGTACGTACGTTTGGGAAGAGAAATAATCGCCCAAGCAAACAACCGAACGACCAATAGAGCAGAAAGAAACCGTTCTTGACGGTTCAACAACAACTTAGAGAATGTCTTGATCTCTTCCTTTGCGGTTGGCTTTAGGCAGCAATGGCGGGCGTATTTCGCATGTGCGCGGACGCGGTAGCGTTGGAGGATGACCATTGGTCGGAGAGCTAGAGCCGAGCTGCGAGGTCGGTCAACTCAGTGGTATATGCCGATAGGAGACAAATTTGGGGTCCCGAACTCGCGCCAAGCGCGAGCGGCACGCACGCGGTACGCCGCATCACGCGGTACGCCGCATCACGCGGTGTCGTCGCGGCGGCAGCGCGGCACTGTTGGTGTGAGATCGATCCGATCATCGGGAGTATTTTTTTTGCATTTCGGCAGGCTAGAGTACTCCAGTCTCTACTTCGTCTTGGGTGTGGGACGTGGGGCCGGGAAGCTGCCACACCAGGTTGTGCATCCGTCGCTCGACACCGGGTGAGTACTCGAGTACAGCTCGCGAGTATGAAACTGCAAGACAGTCTGCCTACAAGGATCCTTCTCCAGGACCAGGTCTCCATTGACCCAGCTCCTTCGCTTGAGCTTTTGCGCTCATGTTGCATTTTGAGCGTCAAAAATTAGTGTACCGCAGTTGGTTGACACTCCGTTGCCACATTGTTGCCACATTGTTGACACCTGTTGACATTTTGACTTCTGAAATGACTGAATGTACGTTTGACTCCCGTCCGATCCGGT
This sequence comes from Sycon ciliatum, assembly GCF_964019385.1. Classification (NCBI taxonomy): domain Eukaryota; kingdom Metazoa; phylum Porifera; class Calcarea; order Leucosolenida; family Sycettidae; genus Sycon; species Sycon ciliatum. The sequence goes on from NC_088653.1 coordinate 15,819,316, forward strand.
CTGTGCATGCTGTGTGACTGCGCCTTGAAAGTCATCTCCCTTCCTCCCTCTCTTCCTCCCTTTCCTTACACAGTACACAGGAGAACCCCACGATAGGCGTCTGCGGCCTTTGCACAATCCTTTATATAAAAATCAATCAATCAATCAAAGCTTTGCCAACCCCACGATAGTATAGCGCTGTTCTGCAAGAAAATTCTTTCGGCAAAGTGAGCTTTTCCGAACAAACATGCCAAATCTTCGAGCACATTTTCGGCCTCGAGGCCTCGCTGAATCTTTCGCCGAATTTCGGAATACAAAACCTCCATAACGATAGTGTCGATTGCTGTGGTTGTGGTTGAACGTAGACCCTACGCCTAGGCTAGCTACGGAGCGGCATTGGTAGTGCGGGTCGAGCGTCGAGTCGTTTTACTCCGATCGATCTGATCGAAGTAAGTAAGTTTTGTACGGGAGCGCGCGACCTTTGTACCCCGCGGCCCGCGCGCATCGTTATAACGCGTCAACGGAACACAGCTGTACAACTACTTGTAACTAGTGAGCCCAGTACGGCTTGTAGGGGGCTTTCGTTTCGCTACCAGGTACAGTACCAGGTTCGGTCTCGATCTCGTTTCTAGCTCGGTACACTAGTACTGTCACTTGCGCCGTGGGACGGCGTTCTTTCTCTCTCCACTGCCCCTCTGGGCCCACGAGGCCCTTGTGGCAGTGGCTCGACAGGGCAGGGCAGGTGTGTGTATGGTGCATGGTGTGTGTGCTGGCATGTCTGTATAAACATGTTGGACAGGAATTTGTTCACTCACGACGTTCACGGAAAACCATGCCAGGTGTTGCTGGAACGTATGGAGTCGGCAAGCAAGGACCGCACTGCACATGGAGGCGGTGTTGCTGTATGGCTAAAAGCAGGTCTGTGCTTTCGTCACCTTGACACCGTGCCATGTCATGACTTTGAAGTCATCTGGCTTCTTATTGAAACGTGTGATCATCATAAAATTGTATTCTGCGCCCTCTACTGGTCTGGGAGCTCCAGTGAGTCAGATATCAGTCTTATTGAGTATCTTGAGGAGACCTTGCTCGCTGTCCGGCACCTCGGTGACTATGTTCTGATCACGGGTGACTTCAATGTCCACAACACCGCTTGGCTGGGCAGCACCAAGACCACTGTTGCTGGGGAAGCCTTAGAGGACTTGTGCGCCTCGCACTACCTCACCCCACTCTCCGAACCAACCCGCAAGAACAACACACTGGACTTAGTTATATCCGACCTCCCAGGTGCAGCATCTGTCACCACTGGTCCGCCGCTTGGACGCTCAGACCATGTCAATACCTTAACGGAGTTCAAGACCGTACGTCCCCGCAAGGAGCAACCGGCCCTAAGAATCGCCTGGCAGTATGCTAGAGCAGACTGGGGAAGGATGCGCACACATCTTAGCCGCATTAACTGGCCAACTGTCCTATCAAATGACCCTGACGCTGCTTGTGAAGCCCTCACAGGAATTGTGCGTGATGCCATGTCTCAGTTTATTCCCTCCAAGACCATTAAAGTAATGGCCACTGACCCGGTCTGGTGGACACCTGCCTGCCAACAAGCGGTGCACCTAAAGCAACAAGCCTGGAGAGTCTGGAGGCAAGACCCCGATAGCTTGCAACAGAAAGAAACCTTCCTGGCATCCGTTACACATTGTGTGCATGTTCTGCAACATGCCCAACAGCAATGCAAAGAGCGAGCTTCTAGAAAGCTGTCATCTGGCTCCTTGCAAGACAAGCAATGGTGGACAGCTATTAAGCGAGCTGCTGGTGTTAGCCGCCAAAGCGATATACCTGTCCTGGTCGACAGATCTGGACACGAGCACACCACTGCTAGGGAGAAAGCCGAGTGCTTTGTCCAATACTTTGCCATGAAGTGCAGCCTCGGCTCCAACGATTTCTCCGCCTCTGATCAGCTCCCTGCTATGCAACTTGATGCCGCGGCACCTCAGATCACAGCCATCCACTTTCGTCCAGCCAATGTCCGTCGTCAACTAGCGGCGCTAAATCCGCACAAGGCCACTGGCCCCGATGGCATATCAGCTAGAGTCCTCAAGGAATGCCACAGGGAGCTGGCAGAGCCTGCTGCTCGCTTGTTCTCTTGATGCTTCAGAGCAGGGGTCCAGCCAGCTCCCTGGAAACTAGCCCATGTGTCCCCCATACACAAGAAGTCCTCCAAGTCAATTGTTTCGAATTATCGACCTGTGTCTCTCCTCAGCATCCTGTCGAAAGTAATGGAGAGTATAGCCAACTCCCAGCTTGTCAACTTCTTGGAACGCCACCATCTGCTGAATACTCGTCAATACGGTTTTCGTTGTGGCACCGGAGCTGCAGACCTCCTGACTGTCCTCCCGTATGAGTGGGCCAATGCCATGGCAGAAGGTGGAGCTATGCAAGCAGTTGCCGTGGACATAGCGGGGGCTTTTGACAAAGTGTCTCATGCTGGCGTACTTTACAAGGCCCACCAGCTGGGGATAGGGGGTTCACTGTTCGCATGGCTTACCCACTACCTGCAATGTCGCACCATTAAAGCTGTTGTTCATGGCCAGAGCTCATCGGTGCACCCTATCCAGTCTGGCGTCCCACAAGGTAGTATCCTTGGACCTACATTGTTCCTCGTGTACGTAAACGACATTTCAAGCTGCTTGTCGCATGGCACAAACCTGAACACTTTTGCTGATGATACAACTTTGTACTCCCTCCCTGACCAAGCCTCGAATGCCTCACTACAACGCAGCCTAAATGAGCTTCATGCCTGGGGCAAGAGATGGAAGATTGCGTTTGAGCCATCAAAATCGCAAACTATCACTCTGTCGCACCAGCGGAAGGATACAGTGACTCCCCAACTGTCATTTGGCTTAATTCCTCTCCTACCAGATGAATCTGTGAAGGTGCTCGGAATGACGTTTGATTCTCTAAACTGAGCTACAGACTCCACCTTCGGCAAGTGGCATCACGTGCTAAGCAGCGGCTGGGCCTCCTGCGGAAGGCAGCACCCCTCCTCAGCCACGCGGGCAGGGTGACTGTCTCTCTCTCTCTCTCTCTCTCTCTCTCTCTCTCTCTCTCACTCTCTCTCTCTCACTCTCTCACTCTCTCTCTCTCTCTCTCTCTCTCTCTCTCTCTCTCTCTCTCTCTCTCTCTCTCTCTCTCTCTCTCTCTCTCTCTCCGCCATTCCTCTCGCCCCCCCCCTCCCATGGTGCTTGCTGTGTACGCCGGTCCCGAGACCCTTGGTCGGGGGAGTCCACTGCATCTCACCAGCGCAGCTCATTTAGCGCCTACACACCCATTGTTGTCTTTTTTGTTTCGTCTTCGTTTTGTCTCCCCTTCTTCCGTAGGTATGTGCAATGTGATAAAAGAAAAAGGAAAAAAGCACTTACAATAACTAATTACTTGCATGATGTCACAACAAAGAACGGTGCAGTGTTTGACCCTCATGTACTGTGAAACATGATGGTGATGGTACCTCACCTAAGCTATCCAGAAGCTAGAAAGAACATCAGGCCAACAGAATTGTACCAGAGGAAAGCATCTATTGCCCAAACTTCTTCATATGAAATGAACAATACCCTTCTCCAAAGAGACAACATGCAGATGAAGTGTATGGACAAATATATAAATAGGCCATTCAGTGAGGGCATGTAATGATCTCTACGTGAAGATCGAATAGACACATGCACGTCTGCAAGGAAAGCATTTGTTCATGGGTTAGCTTGCTGATTGAGTTCACATGGCCTACGTTCATACATGCCATCTCTCCTGAGAAATTTTCAGCCAAATATCAAAACATACGACATTATTTCGTTCGCTAATAGACCGATCCCCTTATTATACTGGGTTCGAGCACGGGGGCAACCTCACTCGCGATCGAGCTAGTTTTTGAACGTGACAGCATCTTTGACAGTGTGTTTCAGGTTTGTTTTGGAATGTCTTCTGCTTAGTTCAAGTAGTTTGCGATGGCTTCGAGCGGTGCTGAACCTCCTGCTGGTAGGAGCAGAGTCTCCGAGAGAGACATGGACTGTGATGCAGCTGTAGGATTTTTTCAAGGCGCTGGAGGGAACGATCTCGGGCCACAAACAGGAGTTACTCCAGAGGTGAGTTTTGTTGTTGAAATATTCGAATCGTGAATCGTGTTTTGAGATTTATTTTGTGCCTTGGCTTTAGCAGACCGTATTTCTTTCTCCTTGAGATCGGTGCTGAAGACAATAGTAACCTTTTTCTGGTCTGCCTTTTCCTCTCCAGAGCCATCTTCTATGAAGGTAACCGTGGTGCTGCCAAGTCACCAAGTCGCGATCGCGATCAGCAGCCCTGAAGTGGAAAAATCGATTTTCCAACGATCTGGTTGGACATCAGCCACTAAAGTACTTCTGATTTGCCTGTAGTGACAACAGCAGCCATCCTTGGACACCTTGCAAAGACAGGAAAAGCCACTGGTGGAAGCGACTGCTATGAGGTGACGATAGCAGTGCAGTGGTGATCGCTGTTTTGTCAAGTCGAAGGGCTAGCCAACCCAGAGGAAGCAAAAAAAACCGATGAGCAGTGCGTGGTATTTGTTGAGCGTGAAGAGCTAGAGGAGGACAGTGCAAACACATGGACGGAGTGGATGGTGTTTGAAGAACAGTGTGCTGTGTGCCGGCTGGTGGTCTTTGTCAGCATGTATTCGTGCTGCTTCTTGTGGTGGAACACTTCTCGCCCAGGAAGGCAGATTGCGTGCTCCCTGGCCCTCAGTCGGCAATGGGGCATTTGTTCCAGGAACATTACCCCAGAGCCAGTGATGAGTCGTACCTTTGAAAAGTTTGAAGCTTGCTGTTAATCGCAAGCGTAGCGCAGTGGATTGCTCCCTCTTCGAAGCACGAGGGCCAAAGCTTGCCGCTGTCTGCAGCAAAGTGTGTGTGCGGTTCTTTCGAACCTATGAATATACCCCCCCCCCCCCCCCTCTATCTCTTAGGAAGACTGCATGTTCAGAGTGAACTATTTTCTAGTATATTTAATGTGAGACGGGCTGTTTACGCCCAAGATGAAGATACAGTTTTTTTTTTCGTTTCTATACCTTCCTAATAAAATACATCGTGACAGAGCTTTCGGTCATACTCCGCTGTACTACATCCTCAACCCGCCACCACCATGCGCTCTTGGCCGAACTAATGCACGAAGCATAAACACACCAGCACAGCAAGGACACTTCCGTTGACAGATATTATTTACGCCTCTAGACAGCTGTTTCGTTTCTTCTAGCTCATTGTTAGAGGAGGATAGTAGCAGGATACTAATGATGAAATAATATAAGATGATACTAGTAGACGGTTTATGGTCCGATATTGATGATTGGAGATCTAAGAAAGCAATGACAGTGATTGCGAAATGGATAATATTATCATGATTATATGCCAGTCTGGTAATGCGTTGTAATAGTGAACAGTATTGAAATCATCACTGCATTCGATGCAAATATTGGTATACCTTTGGTTTCAGTATTGGAAAAAAAACCTGGTTGATTTGGTTGCATCTGCGACTGGCTACCGGGTGTTGTGACCGGCAATGTTACCATGGGAGAAAATAAGAGCGCAAGGATCTGTTGGGTCTTGTTGTGCTGTGCCGGTGCGAGAACCCTAAGTGCATGGCAAAATAGAGCTGCTTCATCCCCATTGCAGAATGTCTTGCGGTACATGGCATTGATGACTGAACATCTCGCCAGCTCACCCAGATGGGAATCATGCCCAAACGGAGGAACAAGACATCTTTCCAGCTCAGCTAGCTATATACCGTGAAACGGATGGTTAACTTGTGCCACGCATGCCAGCTTCTGTTCCATTCGGCCCAGGCTTAGACACATCAATGCCAATAGCAGCTGATCCTCCATTACATGCTCATTGGCGATTTACGGCCACCTCCAACTGTATCCGCCGTCCCTCAGCTTCCGTCTTCGCAGATCTGGCGCGGCGCATTACATTTTCTCAGCTAGGCTCAAAGAAGTCCCACAGAGCGGTCCAAACACCTGAAGGCAAACCAGTCAGAAACTGGAGCGGCTCAGAGTCTTTCTTTATGTTATTGTACGTAAGCTGTTTTTCGGCTTTCTTCACCCCAGTCCTCACATCGTCAAACTGCTCCACGAGACTCTGTACACGAGCTCTACTTGCTGCCAACTCCTGATGCAGATGCTGCACTTCCATTACAGGACCAAACTGCACTAAGCCAGGTTCCTTTCCAACTCAAAGTGCCGTTGCCTCTCAGCAAAATACTGGTTTGCGAGCATGGGGAGCTCGTGTTGCAGACGCTGCACTTCCATGACCGAACTGCACTAGGCTCAGCAAATACTGTTTTGCGATCATGGGGAGCAGGGCTTCCAGACTCCACTCTCTTGCGAAAAGCAAACCTGGTACCGTAGGACAGCTGTTTGGTTTCCTGGACTCATCCTGTCCTTGTAGAGCTGGGCAAAACGATTTCGATTTCGGGATCGAAATGATCGCTGCAACTCAAATATTCAGAGTGACCCTAAAACTACGTCCTTCCTCACGGGGAATAGCCTGGATCCGCTTGCTCCAGGCCGCAGTGGCTCCACACGAGGAAAGGAGTGAAATGACTTGTTGGCTTCGTCCTCCTGTTCTGACAGTGAGGAACGCAGCAATGTTCTGAGAAGGCATCCTGAAGTCGTAAAAAGGAAGACGTCTAAACAAAAACAAAACAGCTCAAATCAAAAGTCCTTGTGGCATTTTTTTGTAGACAGGCTTGCACTGCATGTAGATCTCGTGTGCTCTGCACTTCGCATGCGAGAAGTCACGCACAGTCGCGGTGAGGTTTATCGCGTGTGTGCAGCAGGATCCCACGCGACTGCGGAGTTGCCCCCTTGCTCGAACCCAGACAATAATAAGGGGATCGGTCTATTAGTATTACCGCTACCCGTCGTCTCACGTGGCTTCAGAATAGGTTACGAGAGATAGGAGAGTATCCAGCAGGCAGCGCATCCATCGTCAGGAAGTGGAAAGAGCAAACGGCATGGTCCTTGGTTGAGGCAAATGCTGAACGTTTGATTTGTCCCAACCAAGATTTCAGCACTTGGTTCGTCACGATTTTCGCTTGCCAGCTAACGTCTCCGCACTCCAGCTTTCTCCTGTCGGTGTCACGTCCCAGTACACAACGGAGAGGACTACTAATAAACAGTTCACGGCACTAACAGCATTGAACACAGCACTTCTTTCACTTCGTGAATACAGTAAGACAACTGAAAAAGGACACTGCAGTGATCGACCTTCTCTCTCACGGAGCTAAGCAGAGTGTGCGTCATCACCTGTAGTCGCCATGGAAACGCAATCAGAAAATCGGCGATATGGCAAGTAACAGTTAGTTAGTTTGCAATATCGTACGGAGGCGAGCTCGAGATATACCATCGGAACCGATATGGAAGGCCCTACAGACGTTGCCGTCTGGTTACAGGGAACCCTAAGTGCTCTTTACAGAGCGAAACAAAAACGGATAGATGCTCAACCTGACGTCAGTGACGACACGAGACAGGCAGAGAATTCCACCCATCAGGCATCAGCGCCAAGGAAAGAAATAGAGAACATGCCATATCTAGTGGTAGCAGCGGGCAAAGAAAGTGAAGAGAATGATTGCCCTCTAGTGCGCCTCTCGGTGCAAGTACCAGCCGACTGGAGGGTGAACATTGAGGAAAGAAGAGGACTTGTAAGCTTATGAATACAGCGGAAAACAAAAATAAAAAGCCTCAAGTTGAGACGAGATTCGAGGGAGTATAACTTAGCGTGCCGCAAAACAAAGACAGTCGGGGTACGGCGAGGGAGACCAAAAACCTTTTTCATGCTGAGATGACTTTTAAAACTCTCCACTAGCAAAACCTGTAACCCGATATTGTACTACTCCCTGCCTGTAACTAAAGACCAGCGTGACAAGCGACCACTTCGCCAGCTCTGTGAGCCATTTCTTCGTGCCCAGTTTTCGGACAGGCCTATTGCCAAGTCACCTGGTCAGTGGTCACGGTGCAGGCAGCATGCCGCCGGTAGCGGTGTAAATAGTACTAAAACAATGAATAATACTCAGTACTCAGTCTCTTCAGAGTTCAGTCTCTTGACTTGAGTGACTGTCACTTGACTCCATGATCCAGCTGCTAGTGGTGTGGTTGTGGTTGCTGAAAAAGCTTGTGGTGTTGACAGGTGAGTGTTGTCATAAACATCGTATGTGTGTGAGCTGTAGTGTTGACAGTTGAAGTTGAGTGTTGTCATGAACATAAATCATTATTACGTATGTGTGTGTGGATGACGTTAGAAGTGAAAATAATAATTATATTCTTTTTTAATGTTCAGTACTGCATGCAGTACGCGCAGTATGACCAGACATCTCAAGTTTTTTTGTCCTTGTTGGCGAACGACTCGTGCCAGTCTGAGTTCTACTGTTCGAGCTTGCCCTGACAATGACATACCCCCACCAGGGCCACCACCATGGCTAGGCTGCTGCACGTGCACCACATCATGTGCACATGGCTTTTACTTTTTAGTAAAAAATTAAAAAAATCAAAACCATGATTACCATGAAGGAGGGGTTCACATCGTGTATGGTACATGTACCAAGACGGCAACGTCTGCTGTAGGGCCTTCCCTATCAAAATAATAAATTCTACTACTACTACCATGATATTGTGTACCGGTACTAGTACTAGTAGTAGTAGTAGTAGTAGTAGTAGTAGTAGTAGTAGTAGTAGTATGTGTGGTCCAGAGGTGTTGGTCTTGTGAATTTTTAGTTGTGTCGATCCACAGTCAGATAGCGATCAAACTGTTCCCCGCGGTCACGATGGGCACGCGATGGGACTTCGATACGGGTCTACCGCCGGGAGTACACCATTGTACCGGCACCTGAGCGATGGGCTGGACTGTGTAGGCAGATGAGTGTAGTCTTGTAATCTTGGTTATGCTTCGGCGACCCGCATCTTGGACATCGTGTTCAACAGTGGCACTACAGACTAGAGGAGTACAGTAGTGCCACTACCACATGCGCGGGATACTATGTCTATGGGCAGACTTGAAAAAATAAAATAGTTGACAGCTAGCTGTCGTGACATCGAGCCAGCTCATGATCTAGCATCGCAAGGCGCTAGGCCGAGCTGCTCACAAACCGTCACTAGTGCACTATGCATACAGATTACACTTTTTACAGACGATCTACAGCCTAGTACAGGTACTGAGAGACGCGTGCAGGAGCTGAGTGGCACCTGCACTGCGACAGAGCTAGTGAAGTCTCTGTCTAGTCTGTCGACATGACTGTCACACCTAGTCCCTATGACTAGTAAGTATGTAGCTAGATGCGCGCTCCTATTTTTGTGTTGAGTCTTGAGATCAACAAAGCGTTCTCTTGCTCGGTGACTTCACTCCGTATGCCATGGCAGAGACCTGAATGACTTTAACTCTCTTGCATGCATGTACTCGCTCTGTCTGCAGTCTGAAGTGAAGACGGTGGTGGATAGTTCGTTGTGAAACGTCCAACTCGATGTTGCAATAAATATAACTCCATCGTTTTGGACAGCGTCACTCCGAGCGACGAGCGCAGCAGCATAGCACCCGACTCAGTACAGCATGCCCTGCATGCTGCAGCCTACAATGACGATTATGTACACAGGCTACAGCCATCGCAGGTGCAGGCGTTGATTTATTCTGGGACACCGGTACCGCGGTGGTATGGTGCTTCCTTGGCTTTTTGGCACACGGTCTGTCATGGTAGAGCTAGAGGTCTAAATGGTGCTGGAGCGAAACATTTTTTGTGGATAGGGAATCGCAGGAGATAGTTCTATGTGAGTAGCTACACCCGAGTAATACGCCCAGTCGTAGACTCTATGGCTATGGCTTATGGGATTTGACTTTTTGAGGTACAAGTACAAGTACAAGCGTACTTGTAAGTAATTAGTTGTATGCGCTGGTATCAGAGTTTTGCGATCAGATCATGACAGTTTTGTGCTGCTGAAATCTGATCGCAGGTAACATATCAGTCACTTGGTACCTGCGTGAGTAGAGTAGAGATATCAACACTGACATACAACCGTAGGAGATCTACTGACTGCATAGCACATCATGCTTGTACGCCTTTCATGGGCCAGTCTTGACAGTTCGGTGCCGTTCAACAAAGCGAGCCAGCGCGTTGGTGGACAGTTGAGTTGTGTGCTAAGGCTGCATTCACACACGGTACAAAAATTCGCGTTTACATGACGGTACAAGCCACTTGCAACGCCTGTGCATTCACACAGTCAAATGCAGTGCATGCCTAACATGTAAAAAGTGACCCGCGTGACCCATACTCCCATACTATAGGCCATAGCGAAGAGCCGGAATTTTGATTTCTGCATGAGCTGAGCGCACCGTACCGGTACCGGTACGGCTAAACATTTCAAAAATACTATTTCTTGGTCCGCTAGTATGATCTTGGTGGAACGCCTCCACAACCGGTGTATTCCTCTGAGTGTGCTGGAGTTGTGAACGATAGCGGAATTAAAATATTTTGATTTCTGCATGAGCTGAGCGCACCGGTACGGCTAAACATTTCAAAAATACTTTTTCTTGGTCCGCTAGTATGATCTCGGTGGAACGCCTCCACAACTGGTGTATTCCTCTGAGTGTGCTGGAGTTGTGAACGATAGCGGCCATGGGTAGGCCGTGTATATCATTTCCTGATCACTCCGGGTAGCTGCTTTGCGCACAGATTCAGCTCATCTGCAATCCTCTTCTCGGCAACAGCTCTTTTCATCATAGTTTCACTTTTCTCGCTTGTATTTTCCCCATAGTTCTATCAGCCGTAGCTCCGCCTCGGCAGAAAAGACAACTCGAGGCATGGTACTACCGGACTCTCCAAAAACTAACAAAAACTCGACACACCAAACCACTTGTTTCGACTTGCCTGAAAACTAAAAGCCGAAATCCGCTTTCAAAGCCGCCTTCAAAGCCGCTCCGGGATGGCTTTGAACGTTGATGTGATTTTTCACTTTTCGGGCATGTTTCCATGCCCACTTCAAAGAACATGATGCTTGTATGCGGTTTTGTACCGTGTGTGAATGGGGCCTTAGCTTCGTGAATCGAATCCTCTTCCGCCGTGCTGCCCGTGAAATTTATTTGAATCGCCGTGGTATGTGTGTTGTTCGCTAGAGGAACGTGCTAGGTGCAGCCGAGTGCGTGTGATGGTGATTTAGAGCTCTCTCCGGCTTCCGTCCAGCACACTCACATGATCTAGCCTGGCAAGTGAGCGTCAGAGCACCGTTCGCTGCATGACTTCACCTGAGTTTGTCTTTGACGCAGACAGGTCCGCGGGACACGAGTGTGAGAGAGGAAAACATAGCGAGCTGAGAGGAAGTCGCTTTTGCCCACATCCACGCGGTGCAATAGCGCTGGAATGTCGCAGAGAAGTAGCAGTTTGTGCGACGCAGTCTCGTTATAGTTAGACAAGTAATTTCCGGCAGTGGGTCGCTGTGCTGAATCGATTGGAACTCGAAGTAGTGTTCGCCTGACACCAACATAACGGTCCCAGTCTACGTGAGTGTGACACTTCACGGCGTTCCTTTACGCCGCTAGCTAGCACGCTAGCAAGAAAGTGTTACTGTGTGTGTGTGTACGTGTGTGGACCAAGCTGTATTTACCAGTGCCTGGAGTTACATTTTGGTGTATCGAGGATTGGAGTTCCGATACACTCGGCGCATGGTCATCCTCAGTGAAATTGTGGTCTGCTATCAACTCGTTGAACAGTGAACGAGCAACAGGAGCGTTTGAGCTCCCCAGTTCCAGTCGTACAGCGTGGTCCGTAGTTCTACAGCCAGCGAACGCTAGCCATGGCGTCTCGCAAGGGAATGATGCGTTGTACGGTGCGCATGCTGGACCTCGGTGCACGCGCCTCGTTCCGCTACCACGAAATCAGCGTGAGTTGATGTTGTTGTTCAAATAATTGACTTCGGTGCGGCTCCTGTGTGTGTGCGCGAGCGCGCGTGTGTGTATGTGTGTCCGTGTGTATATGTCATGTAATTATTTTCAAAACGTACAACAACATGAGCATGAGAAACGCGCACGCATGTTTCAGGAGCATTGACGTATTCTACTCATTTCCCAAACGTATGCTGGCAAAAAAGCTACATAAAGGAAGATACTCAATCTGGGGACAGAACTGTTTCTTCAAATTTGTGGGCTCATCAGCACAGCACAGAGGAAATGGGGCCGCACCTGACAATAAAACATATATTTTTTCAAAGCCGGCGGATAATGTGTATTTTGTGTATTTTTGTCGAAGGCGTATTTATACCAAGGCCCATAACCTACCTTGGCAGAGTGCTCAAGATGACAGGCCAGTGTAAAGAGCATGCTTAGCCTCAAGACTGGTAAACTGGGGAATCCCTGCTGGGCGTGGAATGTCTCTGTGTTATTGAACCTAGTTTACAGAGGCGATTACTTATAAACTTCTTTACTCATTTTGTGGAAGTGAAATTTTGGTGTATGCTATGATGCAGTCTTGCCACTCCATGCCCTTGGCATGCAAAGCATTTTTGACTGATGACGTAATCGTACACTAGTAACTTCTATGCGATGATGTCACTCACATAGCTTCTACAGAGGTTGTGCAAAATTTAATGATGTCATGCCAGCTTGGAGTGGTGGCGAACCCCCCTGCAGAGCATTTGCTTTTGGGAGCTAAGTATACGGTGTGTGCTGGAGGATTTGCTTAGAGGAGCTAAGGCTGTGTTTACATGAGAAATTTCAACCCGGGTCGAGTTTAGCCCGGGTTGAAAGTCTTTACGATAGACAAAAGAGGTGAGCGTTTACATGAAGACAGTTGACCTGGGTCAAATACTGATATGCCGCCAAAAGTCCACTTCTACAGTCCTGTATGGTCATGTGAATCCGTTCGCGCGAAATTTGCATCTCCAGTGCCGTTCAAACCTGGCGCGAGATACGCACAGAAGTACGTTTGTACGATTTTCTTGACTCCCCTTGGGGGGGGGGGGGGGGGGGGAGGGTTGAAATCAACCAGGGGCGAAATTTCAACCCGGGTCAAGCGCAATGCGTCATCTAAACGCGCCATTCATTTTGTGTACATGGCGGGTTGAAATCTGACCCGGGTCGAACTCAACCCGGGTTGAAACGCTTCATGTAAACACAGCCTTAGTATGTACGTCAATCATGCAGCGTGAGTTGGCAGACTCGCACAGTATCTGACGTACAAGTAATTGCTTAACCTGTATTAAGCAGGGGCGTGCTCGGCCCCCCAACTAGGGGGGTGCACGGGAGCCGAGGGGAGCCCCCCCGGCAATTTTCTGCAATTTGTTTGCAACCTTTCTTGAATTTTAGAGCATATTTGCATACATTACAAATGCAATTACCCAGATTGAAATTTGTTGGGGGGTGCACGTGCCCCCCGTGCCCATCGCCGAGCACGCGCCTGATCTATATGTCAGGGCTCACCACGACCGTACAAAGCGTCAATAACGGTCATTTGGATTTGACCAATCAGCGCACGGCAAAACGGGCCGTTTCTTGCAAATACGGGGTGTTTTCTGGGCTTAACTTTAATAGCTGTATTCATTGGTTTTAGACATTAGGCCATTGTGGATTTGTGTTCAGAAGGTGTGTCTTTGGAGGGTTACCGTCTCGAATTTTTCGATTTGGCCTTCGTTTGGCTGAGATCGAATGGTGACATCACTCAAACTCGAAGACGTGCAAACAAGCGAATGAAGAGAAAATATAGAAATCGGGGACGATAAACCGATAGAGAATTCCAAGACCGAGATAATGAGCTATCGACGGTGAGAATCGGCCAAGTAGAACCGTGTTCTACTTTTTTGAAGACATTAAGGTCGCCCGTGCGTTCCAGCGCGCACCAACAAATCCCGGCAGCCGTTCGCATATCTGCAGGGCTTTCAAAACATGATTGTGGAAGATGATATGTAAGACAAAAGGATTGCAATCACCGTTTTGTTCAGTGCCAAGCTGCCTGTGTATTTCCTGGTCCTGTTGAGTCTCGGGCAAATCTGTAGATAGACGCATCCCTTTAAATGAAGCAAGTTGCACCATGATCATTGATTGCACTCTCTACAAAATGTACTGTAGTACTCTACAAATCATAAGACTTTCGAGGGGGGGGGGGCTTTTTCTATTTCAAGCATACCCTGAGCCTGAGGATGTCTCATTCGTAGATGTATCTGGAATGCAGTCTAGAGTGCTAGAGAGTAGAGTGCTCTGTGTGTGCGTGTGGCGTCTATTGGCTGCTGCTGCTGCTGCTGCTGCTGCTGCTGCTGCTGCTGCTGCTGCTGCTGCTGCTGCTGCTGCTGCATACCCACGTGCACAGTATGGGCAGGTCAAGTGGCCAAGAAGTGGAAATCACTTAGCCGATCAGCTGTCCCTGAATGGGAAGCTGATTGGAGGTGCTGTGTCTGCTCAATGATGCCTAGTCACAGGGAAATTCCGCCGCACAAGCCTTGGACTAGAAGAAAGGCATGCTAGAAGTCAATAAATAACGACTCTGGGGTTAAAATTCGATCCACTCTGACCTGGTCAGCAGTGAAGTGAAGTACAGTCAGACCTCGTTTATCCGGATTTCTCGCCATCCGGAAGAAAATAGTTGGTTACAAATGTACAGCATATGCCATGCTTACATACAGTATGTGTGTTCGATTATCCGGTTCCCTCGCCTATCCGGATATTTTTGTGGAAAACGGATGTGTGCGGTTATGCGAGGTCTGACTGTACTAGTGTTTTGTAGTAGTGGAGAGTACAGTAATAAAAATAATAAATTTCACGGCTGGAAGCCGAGTTTTCCGCATCTGCCGTGGGAACGCCACCACTCTCTAGGATCAAAGGCACAGATGCAGCGCCTAAACGGTGGGAGGTGAGTAGATCAGACCCACCAGCAAGTGGTCAAAGACCGAAATCCCATTAGCTGCATCCATGAGGGTATAGTATATGATCAGTAATAAGCCCCTCATGTGGCACTGGGGGGGGGGGGGGGGGGGGTGTAATTATTATATTCTTCAATCTGTACCGGGATGGGGTTCTTGGGCCTGGACGAAGCGCCAGGGGCCCCCACCACCATGGCTGCTGCATGTGCATGCACCGCATGGCTTTTAACTTTTAAAGTAAAGAAGAAAAAAGAGAAAAGGTCATCAGCAGCGTGCGTTGTGATCAGGAGATCCCTGACCGCGTGGCAAACTTTGTTGTTGTTGTATACTTAATTTATAGTGGAAATCAAAACAGGCAACATGCCTAATAACATTGGACCCGCTGTGAATAACATGTTAAAGGATATTGTGGAAGAGAAAAAAATGGAAGGTTGGTTGTAATGAACAGATATCCAACTCAGGTACAAACGAAGCTATCACCACGTTGTACCGGGCCTTTGAGGTGGCGGTCTTGTTGGTGGCGAACTCCGCCTGCGCTAACCAATATTGTGGATCACCCATCCAGCAGGGAGGAAGCTTGCCCCATAAGAGCAAGGTCGGAGTGTTCAACACGCAATGGTCTGGAGCTGGAGCGGAGCCTGAGGAAGCGGACGGTCCTGAGCCACCAGATGATCCTAATGTGGGAGGGTCTGACCGTATCAATATCCAAACGGAATTAATGGTGATAAACAGAGTAGATGTCTGTATTTCGTGACAAAAACCCTGGGTGTGGCGTATACTCCGGTATATACAGCACTGTTTTTTTGTTTGTTTGTATTCTTTATTTAGACTGTTGTTTATACAAATTGTCGACCCATTCAAATTTCGGCCTCCCAGGGCTAAATTCCATTTCGACCGCATCAAATGTTCGACCTGTACTGCTGCCGCCTGTATACACTGTCACACTGAACCTTGCAAAACAAAATTTCGGCCACGGCAAATTTTCGTCCAAACACGACCCGGCCGAAAATAGCCGAAAATCGATATGCACCGAATATTTGTTGACTTACAGCATTCACTAACATCGCACAAGTGTGAGAGAAATGTCTATAGCCGAGCTCATCTGACCATCCAGTGTTGTTGCTACTGCTGCTGCTGCTGCTGCTGCTGCTGCTGCTGCTGCTGCTGCTGTTGTTGTTGCTCCTCCTACTGCTGCTTTGGCTGCTTTTGTTGATGCTGCTGCTTCTGTTGTTGCTGCTGCTTTGGCTGCTGCTGCTGCTGCTGTCACTGCTTCTGTCGCTTCTGGTGCTGTTGTTCTTGCCAGGTGAAGGCAACGGGTCAGGCACTTCTTGACAGTGTCATCACTGACCTGCAGCTGAAAGAACCAGAATACTTCGGATTGCAACTAATAGACGATGCAACTTTGAAGGTACGGTGCGACTGCTCAGTTTCCCGTTCTGTCCATTGAGCATTGGGACGGTATGGGAGGACGCTCCTTTCTGCTTCTTGAATTGGATTTGTTTCTGTGGTTGTCTTCCCGTCGGTGTTTCATATATGCATATGTCTGTCTGTCTGTCTCTTTATCTCTTTCTTTCTCTCTGTCTCTCTCGGTGTGTGTGTATGTGTGTGTGTGTGTGTGTGTGTGTGTGTGTGTGTGTGTGTGTGTGTGTGTGTGTGTGTGTGTGTGTGTGTCTCTGTCTCTGTCTCTATGTCTCTCTCTGTCTCTCTCTGTCTCTCTCTGTCTCTGTCTCTCTCTCTCTGTCTCTCTCTGTCTCTCTCTGTCTCTGTCTCTGTCTCTCTCTCTCTCTCTCTCTCTCTCTCTCTCTCTCTCTCTCTCTCTCTCTCTCTCTCTCTCTCTCTCTCTCTCTCTCTCTCTCTCTCTCTCTCTCTCTCTCTCTCTCTCTCTCTCTCTCTCTCTCTCTCTCTCTCTCTCTCTCTCTCTCTCTCTCTCTCTCTCTCTCTCTCTCTCTCTCTCTCTCTCTCTCTCTCTCTCTCTCTCTCTCTCTCTCTCTCTCTCTCTCTCTCTCTCTCTCTCTCTCTCTCTCTCTTTGTTTCTCTCCCCTCCCTTCACTTCTATAAACTGTCTTGTGTGTGTGAACGTAAGAAGCCAGTTCCTCTTGTGTGGAGAGTGTATAGCAAGACCGCATCTATCCCCTCCCTCCCCTCCCGCTTCCCCTGTTCTTTCTCTTTCCCTCACACTTCCGTTTATCTCGTGCGTCCAGAGCGCGACGATGTCGAGACCAGTTGGTCGACGGAACGCTTGGCCCCCACCACCATGGCTGCTGCATGTTCCCATTGCGTGCACCACATGGCTTTCAGTAATAAAATAAAAAAATAAAAAAAGTTTAACTCGGATGGTGAGCCAATTAAATTATGGTGAAAAAGGAGGACAACATGTTACGAGTTATGACTAACTGTCCACCAACGTAACCAGATCTTATACAGTCAGCGAGTACGACAAAATGGCACAAAACTGACAAGGAGTACTGAGACATTCGGCGACCTGACACCTAGCACACCTAGTTGGAAGGTTGTTGATTTGCGCCTTGGAGAAGTGTTGGAGCTAGGTGTCAGGTCGCCGAATGTCTCAGGACTCCTTGTCAGTTTTGTGCTATTTTGTCGCACTCGCTGACTGTATAAGATCTGGTTACGTTGGTGGACAGTTAGTCATAACTCGTAACATTTTGTCCTCCTTTTTCACGTAAATAAAAAAAAGTCATGGACTGCATTGTAGGTGTACATGCCCATATCTGTACCTTCAGTACCTACCAGCCCACATGCGTGCCCCCCCCCCCCCCCCCCCCCGCAGTACCGACGGAAGCAGCTTTGGTTCGGTCCGGCCATACCACGATCCTTCACATACTGCAAGACATGTTACTATAACGAGTCGCAAATTCAACGATTGTCCAAAATTCGTAGGTTAACGAGAAGATATGTTAACGATCTTGCATTATTCTGCCATATCCACGCACAGCATA
>NC_088653.1:15842153-15859653 GCF_964019385.1 Sycon ciliatum
CAGCTTCATCAGTCAAGCTTGTGAGTACTTCGAAGCACATTTCTTTTTGGTGACGAAATGATATCCAACAATCTGCCGAAATGCACAGTACACTAGAGATCTACTCGGAGTGAGCGCAACATGGATGCAGCTAACGAGGTTCGCCCCATGATCGGGCATTGGTCGTGAGACTTACCACCTCACCTGCGCCGTTAGTTAATGGCGCTGCTTCTGCCTCCCTGGTATAGTCAGGCAAGGTGATGGCTTGGCACGAGCGAAACTTCTCTATTAACGCTGATTGTCTTTCTCAATGCAATTGTGTAGCCAGTTGTAACGTGGACGTGCAAACGTTACTTTACACTAGAGACCCTAGTGATGGTGTTTCAGCACATAACAAGAAAAGCTAGCTACTCCAAGGGAGATGGTGGAGTTGCAGATGAGTTCTCATTCTCCTGTGCGGGTACACACGTGGGAACACAACGTTTGCTGTTCGGTGAACGACGTTGCATGTTTGTTGTGCTGTGTGTGCGTGCGTGCGTGTGTGTGCGTGTGTGTGTGCGTGTGTGTGTGTGTGTGTGTGTGTTTGCGTGTGTGTGTGTGTGTGTGTGTGTGTGTGTGTGTGTGTGTGTGTGTTTGCGCTCTGTGTATGTGTTCAGTTGTCAAGGCATGACCCCGGCCGAGTCGGAGCTGGCTTTCCTCGACCGTATTCGCCTGCTGGATATGTACGGCGCGGATGTACACGTGGTGGAGGTGAGTGACCGCGTGCCAGTGTGGTGAGTGTTCCAGCCCGCCATGTGGCATACCGTAATATCGCCACGACTACAGCACTGCAGCGTCTGCTCTAGGATTTCAAACCCGCCGGGTACACGTGTACTGGCGCAACCATTGCAAGCGGGTCAGTCTCGGTTACCGTAAAGTCCGTTGCAAACGCCCACCCCATTTTGCAAGATCTGCTGGCCTGTGCACACTGACCCCATGCACTGTCACCCCTACTGTACGAAAGTGCATCTCACACCGTAGCGCGAAGAGCGCTTTGCTACGGTGAACTATGTCCACTTTCCTGGTTTTGGGGCACTAGCCACGAGCTAGCTCGTAGTGATTTTATGATGATGGTTGTTTTATTACGCAAAATCAAACGGGTGTTTCTTCCGAATAACAAGGTAGCAAAGAACGGAGTATTGCAGGACGTCAGCCAGGAACCAAATACACTTCTGACGATGCTTCAAGCCATCATTTTGAAATCACACCACGCTCAAAGGCAAGTGTTCTTCTCGAGCATTTCAGAGTTTCAACAAGTTAGCAGCGACTTTGTAGGTGTAGCTTCTGTGACATGCCCTGTTCGACTTGCAACTGCAATACTGCGACCAGTCAAGTCGTTGACTGACGCTTCGTCAGAACAATCACTGTTCCGTTCTGAAAGCGCGACATCATTGGCACTGCAGAAATTTCATGAAAACCAGATGGATTC
Source organism: Sycon ciliatum (assembly GCF_964019385.1). Taxonomy (NCBI): domain Eukaryota; kingdom Metazoa; phylum Porifera; class Calcarea; order Leucosolenida; family Sycettidae; genus Sycon; species Sycon ciliatum. Next base: position 15,843,601 of record NC_088653.1, read on the forward strand.
GACGGCATTACCACGTGGAGAGCGAACTACCACAAATACGACTCTTTTATCGAATGAAAGGAAATCTCGACAGAAGTTTCTCTTTGCAGCAAGATAATGACAATCGCTTTTGCACAGCTTCCTGGTAGGACATAGGCAGTTTGTAGGTATTACACTTGTTTTCGTACGCATTCGACCTTCATGCCAGTTTTTTTACAACTATATTGACCTGAAATAGACGAAAATAGTACAGTCGACCTACCCTTATAACGATATTTGCGTCACGCCAAGAAATATTGTTATAAGGGTAATATTGTTATAGGGGTAACTGGTTCATTTCATACACATACGTCATAATTCATGGATTTTGTTCTTTTTTACACTCTTCATAGCATAAAAAACTGACATACATGCACATTATGTGCACAGCAAGGTGCCAACTGGTGCCCCATTGCATTTCGCCATGTCCCAACGACTTATCAAGTGAAGCTTGCCCTACCTGGATAGTAGGCTCTACATATTCCCTGCTAGATATTGTTATAAAATGGAAAATGTCGATTGGTCAGCCCATTTTATATCGTTATAGGGGTAATATCGTTATAGCAATATTGTTATAGAGATAAGGCATTGTATACACAAATCAATGGAGTGATTTGGTTTGCCAGAAAAATATCGTTATAAGGGTAATATCGTTATAGAGGTTATCGTTATAAGGGTAGGTCGACTGTATGGACCCGCTGGGGTGGGCGTTTGCTGCGAAGTGGGCGTTTGCAGCGGACTTGCGCGGTACATTCAAGTGCGGCTATTGTGTCATGTACATATGGGAGTCTTAATAATAATAATATCTTTATTAGGATGACCCAGAGGCTTGTCGCCTATCAAGGGGTTCACCGCTTTGAAGGATGTCTTAAGACTCACTGATGGAGCATCGTCTTCTCCTTGTGTGTGTGTGTGCGTGCGTGCGTGTGTGCGCGTGCGTGCGTACGTGTGTGTGTACAGGGATCGAAAGGTGTTCGGCTGACGATCGCCTTGACGCCGAGCTGTATTCGCATCCTACGTGAACACCAGCAGGTGGCATGCTTTCTGTGGTACGTTACCATGGTGATATAAAGATATTATACATTGTGCACTACGCGAAGGCACACAATAAAAACCTTGGCAAACAAATTCCGTTGTGACTCAGAGTTTCATGGCTGAACCAATCATCAGACAACGACAGTGGAATAGGAGGCAGCGCTGGTATATCTAAGTGGAGAGAGGTGTGATAATACAGTAGCGGGAGGGGTTATATTGTTCTTGTTTGTTTGGGTTTTGGTAATTTTCTCTACGAGGTCTTCTCCGATTGGTGGACCCATGCTCATTGTGTTCCACTGCCCTATGCGTTCCTTTTCATTGAGTTCCAGTGCACTTTGTGTTCATTTTCCTCTCTTTTCATTCTAATTAAATTTTTGATGTATTGCGTTTTTGCTTGCCAGTACAAGAGGCTGATGCAGTAGCGGGAGGAGTAATCGTGTACATTATGCACTAAACAATTGTCTAAGGTCTTCAGGCTGCATATAGTGCAGCTCTAAGGTCCAGTGGACAGAGCCAGTATCACAATGATCACACAGCAATGACACAACCTAGTCTCTTTCCGCCGTTACTCAGAGTTTCGTGTGAAACACTCGTCAGACAGCATGCGGCGGAAAAGGACTTGGTGGTGTCATTGCTGTATGATCACTGTATTGCATTGTGCACTATCTAGACAACTGCACTGTCGTATGTCCTGTGTTGAATACTGTAATTTCACCAATTTTCGGTGTACTTTTATTTTCGGTACTTTCGGTGAGTCTGTTTCATACCTAAAATTTCAATACACCGAACAAACACTAACACACATAATCCAATAGGGAACTGCTTCTCTGTACCTGAAATTTCTGTTCACCTTTTGCCCTCACACCGAAAATATTGAGCACCTAAAATTTCTGAAATTAGAATACCCTTGATAGCATACTCTGTATAACTATGGACTATCTGATGATCCTCTAAAAACCTGAAACTCAGAGTTACGGCCGAACCGCTTTCTGATTCTTTCAAGTGTGTGTGTACGACGCATATGTGTGTGTGTTTATGTGTGTTTGTGTGTGTGTGCGTGTGCGCGCGCGCGTGTGTGTGTATGTGTACGCACATACACATGTTTGTGTGTTTTGTGTGTGCCGGTGTGTGTGTGCGTGCATGTGTGTGCGTGCTTGACACTTTAGGTCAAAGATTACACGCATCACATACAAAGGCCGCAAGTTCACTATTCGTCAGCTGGACAGAGTTCAGGTGAGCATCGGAGTTGTGTGTTGTCCTATTCATTCCAAACCTCAGGGTTTTCGAAAGATATCTTAGGCTGGTTTGGTCTGCCAGCCGAAGTAAAATTTACTGGTGGAGTGGGGGGGGGGGGGGGGTAGCTTTGCTGAAATTTAGAGTCCAAGGTAGGGGGGGGGCTTCACAGAGTGCCTGTTGCAAGGAGTGGTATAGTCAATATCACCGTGACGACCGTAGCGTGTGCGATGCCCCTGACTACAATCCCCGGGAGTGAGAGTGTGGGTTCATCAGGAGAGAGGTGGACGGAAAAGTTGTGAGTGTTTCTGTTCAAGGAAAAACGCCCTATACTACAGTGCAGCCCGGTGAAAGCCAGTCGCGTCACTCAAGTTTGCGCCGTGCATCATTTCACTGCCTGGTGTTCGCAGGTCAAGGGCTGTGCTACGCCCGCTGTGCTTGACTGACACTGTGACTGGATTTCATTGAGCAGTAATGCACATAAATATGTCAGATTGCCGGCAGGTAGATTTGCAACAGTGCATGATGGAAGGTCCTGCGTCATGTAGTCTGTCGACTTGGTGTGTTTTCGTATAGTTAATTTTCATTATGTTCGTCTGTCCTCCTATTTCGTTACCATGTGTAGGACGAAGTGAAGGAGAAACCGTTTGCGTTTCTGACCGGCTCAGAGAAGCATTGCAAGTACGTGTGGCAGTGTGCGGTCGACGCGCACGCCTTCTACACAACGTGAGTACCGTGCCGTGTGTTGCTGCTGCTGCTTCTAGACATGTACTGCAGTAGCTGATGGTGCTGCTGTTGATGCTGTTGCTGCTGCTGCTGCTGCTGCTGCTGTTGCTGCTGCTGCTGCTGCTGCTGCTGTTGCTGCTGCTGCTGCTGTTGCTGCTGCTGCTGCTGCTGCTGCTGCTGCTGCTGCTGCTGCGAGGCTGGGAGAGTTTATACTTCAACTCGTGTACTTCTGTGCGCATGGCGATTGTCACACAATGAATGCAAATTAACCTTTTCTCTCCCTCCCCTCCCCCCCCCCCCCTCTCTCTCTCTCCCTCCCTCTTCATCTATCTTTTTTTCTCACGCACTCTCTCTCACACGCACACGCACGCACACACACACACACACACACTCTCGCTCTCACACACACACACTCTCTCTCACACACACACACACACACACACACACACACACACACACACACACACACACACACACACACACACACACACTCACACTCACACACACACACACACACACACACTCACACACGCACACTCTCTCTCTCTCTCTCTCTCTCTCTCTCTCTCTCTCATCCTGACCGACACGACCGCAGGAGACAGGAGACTGGCATTGCTGGAGCACCACCAGCTGCCGCCGCTCGACAAGCCAAGAAGGGAGGTTTTCTGCGCAACACTCGAGCACGTCTCAGGTATCGTATTTACCGTACCGTATAAAACTCATCCAGATGTTTTGTCACGAAATATACACATCCACCCTGCATATCACCATTCATTTGATCATCGTATAATCCGCACTGACCTTTTTTCTGGTCAATTAGAAGTGTTTAAACTGCGGCTATTGCTGCGGAAAATACAGCATTTCATGACGTTTCCTCCACTTGTAGATATTCATAGATAGATTCACAGTGGATCGATATTGCCTCCATGTTCTCCATAATAGTTACCGGTTGAACCATTCTTTTCAGATCCCCTTGTGCTTCTCCTGTCCTCCATTCTTTCCTCATCTCAGCTTGTCCTTGATTTGCACTGCCCTGCGTCAGATGAGGAGAGCATGTTTAGAAACGTATGACCTCAGATTATAGTGTTGGTTTGAGCTGCACAGACGTTGCTTAAAAATGCCGCTTTCTTGCCTTGTTTGAATGCCCCATGTATGAGCAGTGGTCGGAAAGACAAGGAGAAAGCGGCAGCGGCTGCTGCACAGCATGCTCCACACCCGGCGCAGGTCTCAGCCAGTGTGGAGTCACAGCCAGTGGAAAGGTACGCTGCTCACTTGTTTGTAGTGTGTTTAATACACATCCGAATGACATAATATTATAGTCAGACCTCGCATAACCGCACACATCCGTTTTCCACAAAAAAATATCCGGATAGGCGAGGGAACCGGATAACCGAACACACATATTACTGTATGTATGCATGGCATATGCTGTAAATCGGTGACCAGTGATTTTCTTCCGGATTGCGAGGGACCCGGATAAAAGACGACTGGATAAGCGAGATCTGACTGTACAGTCGACTCCTGATATAACGAACACCATTTGTGCCGGAGAATTACTTCTTTGTAGCTTTTTGCATAGCAGTTTTTGCTATACTTAATCTCGTGTAGCAATCTTTGATTTTTGATTAGCACAAAAAAAAAGGACGTCTGTGTACATGTCCCGTTAGCTTCCACCCTGCGTGTGGTTACTTGCATCATACATGTGCATGCAGATTGAGAGTACAGTCATGTACCACCTACGCTGCACTGTAGCTGCATGTCCTCATTTTCTCCCCGACCCTCCTTCCCTGTAACATAATAACATATTCGCTGTCTTGTCATTGAGCATTTGTGCTCGTTTGGATTTGCGAATTCAAATAAAGTATACAAACAAACAAACATGTTACTTGCCGGCGCAAGCTGGGCCTAGAGGCATCGCTACTATTAAGACCAAGGGGTGTTCTTCCCAGACCAATGACCCTGGACAAGGAGTGAGTGGGTGTCAAAAAAAGAAAGAAAAAAAGTAAGGTCCGCAGGTCCGCATTACCCCAGCTATACGAATGTGTTTTGAAACGCGACCAGCTTGGGAAGTTTCGCTTGTGGCAGACCTCCACCATGCCTGATTATTATTATTATATGATACCAGGTGTGCATGCGATTGTGTGAACACACAATTACATCTATGACTAGACTCGGGTGGAGAGCCAAGGAGAGCCAATTTATAAGAAGAAAAGAGGACCACAGAGTGACAAGTAAAGTAAATAAAAAAAAGTAAGAGTGACAAGTTACGCTATAATACCCACTAACACCACATATAAGCTTATTCAGCGATTGTAAAGTAACTGGTGGTGTTGGTGGATATTATAATCGTAACTTGTAGCTCTTTGATCCTCTTTTCTTATGTCTATGACTGTCTGTGTATGTTGCTATGGTAACAATTGTACGCTTTTTGGTATGTTGTTGGTGTACACGGCGGTGGTGCAGGACGAGAAGCGGGAGAATTCTACCCGGCTCAGGTAAGCGCCGAGAGGATGCGGCTGTTGAGCTGTACGACAGCCAGCGGTACTGTTCTTGTCTACCTTCTGCTCTTGGTGTGAAGGCTGTGGGAGACGGAAGTCTTTGAAGTGAACACACGTGCATGTTGCATAGAATTTCTTGTACGATGTGCACACGCTGTCCTCGGTTATATACAATAAAACCTGTCAAGGCAACCACTCGGATATGGCGACGACCTGTCCTAGAAGACCACTAAAACCAGGATCAAGGGATGCTATTTCCAGTCGAATGACCCTGGATAAGGAGACCACCTGGTAACAGAGACCACCGTGTGAAGGTCCCTTGAGCGGTCGTCTTAGACAGGTTTCCCTGTATTATTGAAGTAAATGAACCCCGCGCTGCTATACACTAGGGGTGAAACAATTATACCGAATACTCGAGTACTCGCTCGGTTTTTTCAGAAATAATCGTACTCGGAATAAATCAGAGTACTCGTTCATACGTGGTACATGCATTTACCACAGAAATCTGCAGTTTCAGAGCAGCAGTCGGCAGATATTGATGTGCAGACTGTGTGGTGAACATTTGTTCACGAGTAGAGAGAGAGCCCAAATGACCCAGCAACCAATATAACAGAGAAAAATGACTGCCTTTCGGTTCAATCAGGGTTGTATCATGTGATGTTAAAAGGCCCTCGGTGTGCAATTTTTAGGAGATGAAGAATACTCGAATACTACTCGAATACTCGAATATTCGATCGGAGAAAATCAGAGTACTCGAACGCGGGATCTCAGTGCCAACTTTCACCCCTAATATACACACAAGTCATGCTTGTTCTTTCTTACTGTACCAATTCACATGAGAAACTTGTCTAAGCACCCGCATACTCCATTGCAGTCATTTACTCATTATCAAGAGACCTCAACTCAAACACTCAAACATGGTCTCTTTGCTGCATACACGTGACAGGGTATATTGTAGTACGAATTTCCAACCGGTTACGGTCCAATGAAGAGTGGGGGTCCCCCGTGGAATTTTTTTCAAAATACAACCAAAATATGGCACTCGACAGCAATTTAACAGATTTCTTGGTGCTGGACTGTAGCAACGCCGTTGCTACAGCTCAATGACGCGGTTCGACCGTACAAACTCGTGACCCTAGTACCAGCCCACGCGGCTTCGCTGGAAGTATCCGTCCAGAAAAAAGCGTTTGACCATTCACAGCTCCATTCACCCACAGAAAAGTACGGGCGGTTGGAACTGATTTGTAACTTTTCAACCGGTCGCCAACAATTTCAACCGGTCGAAAACCGGTTGGGGCGGTTCTAGAAAACTCCCTGACGTCACTTGAAGTATTCACCAAGTGTTTGGGCCTGGCCCATCATGAGCCCGAAAATTTGGTGAACATTTCAAGTGATGTCCAGTGTGTGAACTCTTGCGGGCTTTGAATTTGACTCAACGTTTTCACTTGGAATCCAAAGCGCCTCCGAGACTTTACTTACCGGTGTTCTGTGCGTATTCCACTCCGCACTGCAGGTCCACAACCTAACCATTCCAATCAACAGCAGCAGCACCAGCAGCACCAGCAGCATCATAGCCATCCGTCTAACGGCTCTCGCTCCACGGTCGACTCCGGTGTAGCGCTCTCCCCGCCACCAGCTAACGGAGGTAATGCTCAACAAATAGCACATCAACAACAACATTCAGACGTTGGGCATCCTCATCAATTTCACCAACAACAACAGCAACAACTGCAGCAGCAGCAGCAGCAGCAACAGCAGCAGCAGCCGGCGGCTTGGATGCAGGAAATGTCGGCGATCAGCATGCGCAGTCTGAGCTCAGGTACAGGTCCATGTGTGTGTGTGTGTGCGTGTGTGCGTGCGCGCGTGGGTGCGTGTGCGGGTGGGGTGGGTGGGTGGGTGGATGCATGCGCGTGCGCGCGTGCGTTCCTACATGTGTGTTTTGTGATAGTGTGACTGGTAGGTTGGTTGGTTGGTTGGTTGGTTGGTTGGTTGGTTGGTTGGTAGGTTGGTTGGTTGGTTGGTAGGTTGGTTGGTTGGTTTACTTTATTTCGCACAATAAACGAGAACTGGATGAAATGAGTGCACAGGGATGAATTTACTGTCGGGTTTTTGCATAGCAGTTTTTGCTATGCAAAATCTCAATTGTGGCGTAAGCTACAAAAAGCATGGATAGCCTGTCCATGTATGTATGGCAGTTTTCTGCGTGTCACTGTGATTTTTGAGTAGCAGTAGATCGATTTTGCGTAGCAAACTGCGATGCGATACCGGATAAATTCATCCCTGGTGCATGGCGCGAGTGTGCTACATTTGCATTGCCTGCCTTAGGCTGTGTTTACATGAAGCGTTTCAACCCGGGTTGAGTTCGACCCGGGTCAGATTTCAACCCGCCATGTGCACAAAGTGAATGGCGCGTTTACATGACGCATTGCGCTTGACCCGGGTTGAAATTTCGCCCCGGGTTGATTTCAACCCTCCCCCCAAGGGGAGGGTTGAAATCAACCCGGGTCAAGAAAATCGTACAAACGTACTTCTGTGCGTATCTCGCGCCAGGTTTGAACAGCACTGCAGATGCAAATTTCGCGCGAACGGATTCACGTGACCATACAGGACTGTAGAAGTGGACTTTTGGCGGCATATCAGTATTTGACCCGGGTCAACTGTCTTCATGTAAACGCTCACCTCTTTTGTTTGTCGTACAGACTTTCAACCCGGGCTGAACTCGACCCGGGTTGAAATTTCTCATGTAAACACAGCCTTACCCTCCTGCCTGACTGGAGAATCTGGGCTGTGTCTGTGTTGGCCCAAGAGTCTGTCACTTCTGTGCTCGCAGTAAACCTCTCCTTTCTCCCTGCGTTCGCACCTTGTAGATGCGTCGAGCACTCCGCAACATTTCCGCCGTAACCCTCACGTCATGGGCAGTAACAACCACTCTGACCTCCATCACCACCAGCAGCAGCAGCAGCATCACCACCATCTACAGAAGCAGCAGCACCTGACAATGTCGGCCATACTGAGCGAGAGCGTCGTCGACTCGCCCCCGTCGTTTCCCATCGTCCAGCCGCAGCGCCACGGCCGGCCGACCATGTTCCACGACGGCGACATGATGGCCGAGGACACGGACACCCTGCGGAAGGGACTTCCCCCCATGGGGGCGGCCACCGGCGGCGGCCCGCACGGTACGGGATTCCCCCCGGGTCACGGCACCATGACGTCGGCACAGCATCATGCCAGCATCTCTATGACGTCATCGCCGAGACACGGCGCCAACGGTGGTGGTAGTGGTGGCGGGGCGCTTCGTCGTACCATCAGCGGCGGCGAGGGATACTCCATGACGATTGCAAGCACCCTGCAGAACCGCTCGTCCGCGGTGGACGACGTCGACGGCGGAATCTCGCCGGAGTCCGTGCGTGCCGCAACGAATCACCGACGGCAACGCTCGTCACCGCCACCGTCCGACCATCATCATCAGCATCAGCACCATCATAGTCGGCAATCGCCGCCTCCTATCCCCCATCATAGCGATCGACGTTACCAGCAGCAGCGCTACTCCCCTGACAGTCAAAGACACGCGATGGCTGACAGTCCGCCTACTCAACGTCATCAGCATCACCGACGCCACTCACCGCAGCAGAGACGACGCTCGCCGAGTCCCCGCGATCGTCGGTATCACTGGGACGATGCGCGCGGTTACCACGACGACGGTCGTGGCGGCACCACCGGGCACAGGTATCCGCCGGACGAGTTCGACGCGCCGTCGTCGGGTCGTGGTCGTCGTGACGATGGGGATCGCTACCATGACGACAGGCGGGTTGGCAGGCGCAAGTCGTCGCGGTCGCCGGACGAGAGGGATCGACGCTATCCTCGCGGCGGCGACGCGTACGACGATCGCTACGACAACAACCGGGACGGTCGATCACCACCGCGTCGATACTCTGGGCAGCAGCCGCATCACCATGACAACGGCCGACGTGATGACGACGATCACCGGCGTGACAGTGGTCGTTACCATGGTAATAATGGCAGCAGCCGAGGAGGACAATCCGGTCACGATCATCGGGCGTATTCGAGATCGCCGGAGCCGAGAGACCGTGCGGCGGACGGGCACAGACAGAACGGCCATAGAGATGGGTAGGTGACATTAGCGAACTCTATTGTGAAGGACGTGTCGAACAACCAATATGATGCCATTGAGTAAATTCACAGTATTCAAAAATACTAAATTTGTCTTGTGATCTATGCTCCAGCCAGTTCTTACAAACAACCACTCTCTGGAAAGCTATTATTTTTGGTTGCAGTGCGCGTGAAAAGGGTGTTTAGCTGCACTTGACTAAAATGGAGAGAACACGTTTGAAGTTCGTTGAACTTGCCAACATGTGTAGCTAAATACAGCACGCAAAAACCACCACAACAGCATTTGAAGTGAAACCCAGATTTCTATGAAAGCTGGAGGAGCTACACGCACACACAAGAGCATTGTGGCTCGAAAGTCAAAACCTCAAATAGTAAAACCTTCTGAGCACCCTTTTCACGTTCATTTCCTTCCTTTAGACGTTATTTGAAGGACTCTCCAAAAGTAAAGGGATCCTTATCGGGGGAGATACCGTGATCTGCGCCATGTGGTAGTTTTCCCAACCTCATCACTGATTGCATCTGCTCATCCCCTCCTTCTTGCTCCTGTTGAAATCTGTCACGTGTGTCCAGAAGTCTTTAAAAGATTCCAATCCAACTTGCTTCTGAAGCGCCCAGAAGCTCGGAAGAACACGCTTTGGTGTTTGTGCATTTCTTATCCGTCTGGCAGGACTAGGTCCAGTTGCGGAGCTCGTTCCAACGGCCGCGAGTCGCCCCTGGCCTCCCGCGGCGGCATCATCGATTACGATTTCCGCCAGACTCGCGACGGCGGTGGTGGTGGTGCCGCTTTTGGAGACGGGCATCACAGGGACGCGACAATTGACGACCGTCACCACACAAACACACGGACCACGCTCTCCAGAGAGAACGGCCATGGTGGTGGTGCTGGTGGTGGGCGACAGCGTGGAGGCGCGAGGAGTCATGACGACCGTTTGGCGGCGCACGTGGACAGACGAGACGATTCGTCGTATCGCCGCGACGACCGAGATGCCACGCACACCGCTTCACGGTATGTGTAGAAGGAAACGTGCGTGAAGTGTGTGTGTGTGTATGTGCGTACGTGTGTGTGCGTGTGTGCGTGCGTGCGTACACGGGTGTGTGTGTGTGTGCGTGCGCGTGTGATCGTTTATGCAAACTTAACATGCATGTGTGTGTACATGTGTATGTGTGTGCATGCGTGCGTGTGTCTTTGTATGTGTACGTCAACCCACTCCGTCCACACACATCTTACACAGCCGCCCACGCGATGGAGGCACCGGGTTCCGGGATGACGAGAGCCCCGTGTCACATCGACTACCCTACGAATCGTTCAGCGGCCTCACACCAGCGGAACGTTCAAGAAAGGAGTCGCGACCTCCGGTTACACCACCACCCGAGTTTGCTCCCGGGTAAGCGGTCGGTGCATGCCACATTCGGTCCTTGACCAGGGGCGTAGCGTGGGGTGTGGGGGGGGGGGGGGGGGGGGGGTGCACGGCCGATGTAGGAAGGCTGGTGCATGTCATCAAGAGTAGATAAACAAGATGCTCTATGTGGGCGAAGCGCCTGGGGCCATCCGGCATTTTCGATAATTTTCACGAAACGAAAAAGTGTAGTCATGCGTCTTGTGACCCCCACCCACTGCATCTGGATCCTAGAGGGTGGTGACGTTCCTAGAGGGTGGTGACGTTCCTACGATGCATCCTAGAGGGTGGTGGCGTTCCTAGAGGGTGGTGACGTTCCTACGAGGCGTAAAACTCGGCCTTCAGCAGAGTCTCGCGCAAACCGAAATTTTGTTTGCAACCACTGTTCTTTGTTCTATGCACGTTAGGGCCTGGTCAGACTGCGGCAAAATCGAAATAATCCTCGGATTATAATATGAACCTCCATAGTAACATACCGCCAGAGCGGCAAAATCGAGAGTTGATGCTCCAAAAAAAAGAGCAAGAACGGACCACGCTTTTCCGCTCCAAACAGGAGTTGACGCTGATACGCCATTGACGCTGATATTCACTAATTTTTTCGTCTCGATATCGAGGAGCTAATTGGCCACGGACAACGACAAAACTCATAAGGATGGTTGCAAGGATTGCACTGAAGGTGTTGGCGATCCCCAAGGTGAAGGAATTTGACGTCGTTCGTGGAGATTACCACTTGACGCTCGAAATGAATTTTGAATTTTCATTCTCCCCACATATGCAGTGTGATCGCGATTCTAATTCTGGACACTTTTCTTTTTTCGTCAGGCACTGGAAAGTTGCCACAGTCTGACCAGGCCCTTAGAGCGACTATGGTACGTGGCGACCACGTGAATGAACGTGTGTGCAAAATTATGTGTGTGTATCCGTGTGCATGCGTCTGCACATCTGTGTGTGCATGTGTCTGTGTGTTCATGTCACAGATACGGCGGGCAGTCACGACACCGTGGTCGCTCACCCTCACCCACTGACGGTCAGGCACATACCAACTCTGAGTGGTTGGCACGGCAACTGCACGACGAGTCGAAGGTGCGCAGCTCAGACAGCGTGTGTGTGTGTGTGTACGCGTGGGTGTGTGCGTGCGTGTGTGCATGTGTGTGCGGCTCTCTTTGCAGTTTGAACCTGGGAGAGCCAGGGAGTGCCAGGTAGAATCAGATAAAATCAGGGTATACATGTAGTACCCTTGGAGAGCCATGGAACCAAGGAGAACTAGGAATAACTCAGTAGGGAAAACCAAGGAGAAGAAGTTGTCAGAGGTTGTTCCATACCAACGGACATACTCATGGTGTTGTTAGAGGGACAAACCTGAATTTCCATTCCATGTCACGATGTGTCAATATCAAGGTACGAAGCTCATCCGCTTGGAGTGCTGACTGCTTCCAATAATTATTATGACCTTGAGTGGAAAGTTGAACTCGGATGGTGAGCCAATTTAATTATGGTAAAAAAGGAGAAGGAAAAAATGTTACGTGTGTCAGGTCGCTGAATGTCTCAGAACTCCTTGTCAGTTTTGTGCCATTTTGTCGCGCTCGCTGACTGTATTATTATCTGGTTAGTTATATAACTCGTAACATTTTTCTCCTTTTTTGCCTTGAGCGGAATTTGGATTACTCCATCCCCCTCCCCCCCCCCCCCCCCCCCCCACACACACCCTTGCATCTCTCTCTCTCTCTCTTTCTCATTTCTCTGTGTGTGTGTTCTACGTGCTCTCCTCAGGAATCTCCATTGTCGCCACGGAAACCCGTTCCCGGCCGTCCACACGCAGCAGCAGCAGCTGGTGTCAACGCCGCTCATGGACATCCTTCCGGCAGCGCTGTGTCTGAGTGAGTTACCTGTGCACATAATAATATCATGGTTTTGCAGCCGTGTCTTGGGGGTTACTAGTACTCTGTTTTAGGGACTTCCCCTGCTCTACAGAGCCTATTGTAGAGTCATGCAGATGACAGTGTGCATGCCAATGACATCAATGCGTATACAAATGACATCATTGTGTATACAAATGACATCACTGCGTATACAAATGACATCATGTTATATATTTTGTCGTGTGTGTGTTTGTGCATGTGTTTGTGCATGTGTTTGTGCATGTGTTTGTGTGTGTTTGTGCATGTGTTTGCTGTGACCACTGTGGTACTGTTACACCGTGACGCCAGTCAAGCTGCAGGCAATCACCACCAACACCATCGTCGTCATAGCAATCATAGGTCTCCCGGTCGCCACGACCACCAGACGCCCGGCAGCGACCACGGTCTGCCCTCGCCGCCACAGGAACTGGTACGTGTGCCAGCCAACCAGCGCTGCATACTCTTAATTTCAGAAAACATTAGGTGCTGCATGTGATGTCCTTAGCATTGTCTATCCATGGATAACGTACGGTGCATTGATTAAGATTTACATTGCCCCGCTGGGAACTCGTGGCCTGGCACGAGGAAAACATGGATGCAGTGAATGGGATTTTCGGTCTTTGACCACTTGCTGGTGAGCTGATCTACTCACCTCCCACCGCTTTAGGAGCTGCATCTGCGCCTTGATCCTTGAAGGGTGGTGGCGTTCCTACGGATGCGGAAAACTCGGCCTCTAGCCGAGTCTGACGCGAACCGTGAAAAAAAATTGGCCCGCTGGCTTTCAAAATCTGATTTTGGCAGAACTTAGGCTCAAACTCACTTTTAAAATTGCAAAACGGGATTGAACTTGAGGGATTTACAGTACGTGATTGTGCAGGTCGAGTCCACTGCTACCGTACACACTGTGATAGCAGCTCTGCATAAAGCTCTTTTAAAACCTTGTGTGATGATGCTCATTACAGTCCCGGCGCAACCGGTCCGCCTGGTCATGCTATGGCCGGACCATTTTGTTGGCAACCGACTTGTGTTTACTGCTGGTTAGATCAATGCGTAGCCACCGTCATACACAAAGTGTATGTAGCCACCATCATACACATTGTGACAAAGTGTGTGTTGCCATCATCATACACAAAGTGTGTGTCGCCATCATACACAAAGTGTGCGTAGCCACCATCATACACAAAGTGTATGTAGCCACCATCATACACATTGTGACAAAGTGTGTGTTGCCATCATCATACACAAAGTGTGTGTCGCCATCATACACAAAGTGTGCGTAGCCACCATCATACACAAAGTGTATGTAGCCACCGTCATACACAAAGTGTATGTAGCCACCATCATACACAAAGTGTATGTAGCCACCGTCATACACAAAGTGTATGTAGCCACCATCATACACAAAGTGTATGTAGCCACCATCATACACAAAGTGTATGTAGCCACCATCATACACAAAGTGTATGTAGCCTCCGTCATACACAAAGTGTATGTAGCCACCATCATACACAAAGTGTATGTAGCCACCGTCATACACAAAGTGTATGTAGCCACCATCATACACAAAGTGTATGTAGCCACCATCATATACAAAGTGTATGTAGCCACCGTCATACACAAAGTGTATGTAGCCACCGTCATACACAAAGTGTATGTAGCCACCATCATACACAAAGTGTATGTAGCCACCATCATACACAAAGTGTATGTAGCCACCATCATACACAAAGTGTATGTAGCCACCATCATACACAAATTGTGTGTAGCCACCATCATACACAAAGTGTATGTAGACACCATCATACACAAAGTGTATGTAGCCACCGTCATACACAAAGTGTATGTAGCCACCATCATACACATTGTGTGACAGGCTAGGGTTTGGCCGGACCGATCAAAACTCCTAGCGCCGGTCCTGCATTAACGTACGAGAACGGGTTTTGTACCTGCGAAATATGGGATTTTGAATGGGCGATTTATCTCTGCCTGTCTCTTTCCCCTTCTCTCCCCCCCCCCCCCCCTCCTCCTCTCTTCTCTCTCTCTCTCTCTCTCTCTCTCTCTCTCTCTCTCTCTCTCTCTCTCTCTCTCTCTCTCTCTCTCTCTCTCTCTCTCTCTCTCTCTCTCTCTCTCGTTCGCAAGGCTGGGCGGGGTTGTGAGCAGGCTTTCATTTAATCTTTTCTTATTATTTCTTATTATTTCTGCTTTTCATCTCATTACAAAAATTCTGCGCTTTTTTCTCCATCTGCGCATAAAATCTAGACTGACAACCTGCTTGTTAAATCATGCACCTGCTTTCAGGCGTCATGGTGATCATGGTATGCATCTCTCTCTCTCTCTCTCTCTCTCTCTCTCTCTCTCTCTCTCTCTCTCTCTCTCTCTCTCTCTCTCTCTCTCTCTCTCTCTCTCTCTCTGTCTGTCTTCTTCTTCTTCGCCGGCATAGATCAACGACATGATGTTGGACAACGATCTGCCTCTACCACCGCCACACCTGCTGCAGATCGCCAGTAGCAACTCTTCCGTCACTGTTACCAACGGCAACGCTAGCGGCAGCGATCCACAGGTAATGTAACCTAGGTAACGGTGCTCCGATCTCCAGGACCAAAGAATTCCCATAGTGTATACAGCTCAATGTTTTTCTAATCCAGTGATTATCCCTAGAATTAATATACAGTTGAACATCGATTATCCGACCACCTCTGGGCAGACAACTGTCAGGCGGTGTTCAGATAAGGCAAATGTTCCGGATAAGAAAAAAACTGTCACTCACACACTTTCAGTGGTTATTACTAGCCGCACGACCTTTTTACTTTTTACTTTTCAAAATTTTCGTATTTTTTGAATGGCTCACTATATGCACAGTGCGTACTCTACGGCACGTGCGGCCAAAAAAACTGTTACGGATAATCGAATGGTCGGATAGTCGATGTGCGGATAATCGATGTTCAACTGTAGATGTGGAAGGCTCTCTGTTAACTGTTTTTTTGACTTAACCCTTTCACTGCCAGCTGACCACTCAAGCCAAGGTGACAAGGCGCTCCCTGCCAGGCTGTCAGCTGAGCTGTACACCCCCTCCCGGCCAGGCTCATTTTACCTCCAGCTCAACAAAATTGAAAGGCC
>NC_088653.1:15862153-15874572 GCF_964019385.1 Sycon ciliatum
ACCACCAGTGACCAACATGCCAGCTGCACAGCCCACACCGCACATCTCAACCTCTGCCGCCGCTAAGCAGCCCGCGTCTTACAGGCCGGCGGCTGCGGCGACGACAGCATCCATTACACCATCGATGACCTCGTCATCGCAGTACAAATCTCAAACGACGACGTCGCCTCTGGTGGCGGGCAAAGGTGCTGCACCATCAGTGTCATCATCATACTCGGGTATGATGTCATCGGCTGCTGCACCGACTCAGTCGTCGTCCAATGAGAGTGCCTCGTACAATGAGGCCGAGAACGCCCTTGCCGAGCTGCAGAATGCCATATTTGCAAAGGAGGAAGAGCTGCAGATGGCGCAGCGAGATTTGGAGGCACAGTTCTCGTTGCTGACGAATGATGGTGAGTCGTGTGCGTGTGTGTGTGTGTATGTGCGTGCGTGCGTGTGCCAAACTACCCTTTTCGGTGACTGTTTCAAGATTTCATTTGGAGTATTGGACACACTGAGCATTGCAGCCTCCCTGAGCCGACTCCTGTGAACAGCATTCGGCCGAGTCGGCGCGCACAGGCTCCAAGTACAGTGCTTCTCAATGCAATCCGATCGTGTGTGAGTCAAGCGTGCGCCCTGCACTGGGGAATGTCCCAGTGTCTACAGAGATCTAGGTCTGCACAGTGCCCGGCGTGGCGTACGGTAAAACCTGTCAATGCGACCACCTGGATAAGGCGACCACCTGTCCAAGAAGACCACTTAATCCAGCACCAAGGAATGCCATTTCCAAGTCAAATGACCCTGGATAAGGAGACCACCTGGTAACAGAGACCACATTTTGCAGGTCCCTTGAGCGGTCGTCTTACACAGGGTTTACTGTACTTGACCTGTGAGTTGGATTTCATTGAGCAGCATTGTAGTCAGATTTTGTTCATTCATTGTGTCACAAGTAAGCTGAGCACAGATATGCAACCTGTACTCACATTATAATTATTGCCTATCCGCTTCGGCATCAGGAGAATGAACAAGTCGAGCTCCGTAGCTTTCGCTCAGGCCGTTCAAAACGGGGGTAAAAAATAAAAAATAAAATCACATGATTGAAGTAGAAGAAATCACTTGGAAACGAGTTATGAAGCAACTATCCACGACTGTAACAAGATAATATTTATTGGCCCAGTATCCGAGAAATCACATTCATTAGTCTAGATCACCGTTCACTGTTCATTGTGCTGCTGTTGTTCCTAGCCTCCTCGTCAAACTCATCGTCCCTGCATAGACGTTCCAGCGCCGCCAGCAACCCCGCGACAACAGACGGCGGTGCAGCGATGGGACACCTGCGGCAGCCGTCTTCGCTCGCCTCCGTCTCCGTGGTGACGGCGTCCTCGGCTGGACAGCACTCGCTGGATAGTGTGTCTGTAGGCAGTAAGTGATTACTTTGAGTGTACACATGCAGGCGGACCTCGCTTATCCGCTCCTCTTTTATCCGGATCCCTCGCCATCCGGAAGAAAATCGTTGGTTACCGATTTACAGCATATGCCATGCATACATACAGTATGTGTGTTCGATTATCTGGTTCCCTCGCCTGTCCGGATGTAACATGATTGTATTGCTTACCAGGGAGTAGATATTTTAGTGTAATTTTATTACTCGGGGAGTAGGCAGTTTATTACCGAATTTTCCCCATTAAACGTACACGTCTCCCTTACTAGTACGTCCCCAATTGTAGTACATGTTGGGTGTGGATCGAAAATATAAAAGGACACGTCTCTAATAATAGTACATGCCGGAATGATGTGATGGGCATTAGTGGGGTACAGATACCAGGGTCCACCTTACTTCGCTTTTCTTACCCGTTCATCATCTTTGTGTCTTTGTACACTGGTTCTTACCATGGTTGGGTGTATTTACAGCCTTACAGCATCATTATCACGAGTTGTTTGTCACCCAACCCAGGCAATCAATCTTCCCAGAAACAGTAAAAGTTACACGTCTCCAATACTAGTACAGTCTCCTATAGTAGTACAGGTTTGACCACCTTTGAAAAAATAAAAGTACTGTATATTTATTGGGGAAAATACAGTATTTTGAAGTACTGTCCCCACACTGCGTCACAGGAATAAGCGACTCATTGTTCTTTGCCAAATATGGATTTGCGTGAGTAATGCATGTGAGTACACTGGGATCAGCAATGCACTGGTCCCCACCGCCTGCACGGCCATGCGCTTATGCACAGGTGGCTGCGTGAGGTGCGGATGGTATAAATTACGCTGTTGCACAATCAGCTCTAACGATGTATACGTGTATACGTGTGTACATTGCTCTACTAGGCGGTGGCCGTCACTCTATCGGCAGCAGCGGCGTAGGCGGCCCGACCAACATCCAGCGGGCCGACAGCATGGCCAGCATCTCCAGCACGCTGTCACGGCGACAGGCCGGTCGCCAGGAGCAGCAGAAGCATCAGCACGAAGAGGAGAGCCTGAGCGGCATCACGCACGTCCCCTCCGGCCTCAGCAGCAGCCACGTGGCACTGAATCCCACCAAGGAGAGTAAACAGGGCAAGCAGCCTCCACCGGCAAAGGCGCCCAAGCCACCGAAGAAGAACCCCGTCGACGATGAGCGCAAGCAGCATCAGAAAGAAGGTGAGAGCTGCTGCATACGTACTGAGTGCGTTCGATTTGCCCACGAATCGATGTTGAATCCATTCATGAATCGCCCCTGGCTATTCACACCACCCTATGTGAATAGGGTGAATGGATTCCGAGCCGATTCCAGGGCGCGTGACATGAAATCGAACGACGAGATTCCATTCATGAATCGATTCATGGCAGTAATCGAACACACTCATTGATGGGGCTTGCACACTCCAGAGTCTTCTTGCTACTTCCAGCCTTCGTGCAGGCGAAATTTTCGAAGTACACGATCCACCATAGCTGCCAGTTTATATAATATGTTGGTATGAAGGCATGAGGTGAGAAAAGCTTGATAGAAGATTGCATGCAGAGGGAACTAAGGCGTCTTGATGGGTGTATATGCAGTTTTTCACATAGACAATCTCTCTCCCTCTCTTCCCCAGGTCTGGAGTTGGTTGCACAGCTTCGCAAGCGCTACCAGCTGTCGCCGCAGAACTCCAACGGCGAGATTCTCGCCGCACACAGAGCGTCATCATCGGGCAGCACTGGCAGTGGAACAATCACCGACAGCCAAAGAGAGCAGCTGGCACATCGCCTGTCGTTCCGTGACGGGGTACGCGTGACGGACGCAGCGCTGTCCGATCGCACGCTGCCCAGCGCGACGAGCACGTTTGCCCAGGTCGCGGCGCCCGACCGGCCCGCCGCCGTCGTGGACAATCGCATGCGTACGGATCACGCAATGCCAGCAGACACCACAACAACCCTGCCTGCGGCGCATCGACAAACCCAAGCGCTGACGGGCTCGTTGCCGGGTGCCGGACAGCAGCGTGAGAGTCAGGTTATCCGTCAGAACATGCTGCATGACTTGTACGGCGAAGACAGCTCGGACGAGGACGACGGTGATGACGATGGTGCGGATGATGACGTCGGCGGTGACAATTACGCCGAGTACACCAAGCGCGACACCGGCATCACAGTCCACGACGCAATGGCTCTCGGTATCATGGCCAGCTCTGTGTAGCTGAAACCAGCTCTGACACCCGACCAGCTGTCCGTACACTGCCTGGTGGATGCCCGATATCCACACTGTCCATGACGTATTGGCACCAGGAATAATGGCCAGCTCCTTCTAGCTGTCAGGCGCTCAGGCCTTTGAACCGTAGTCCGTAACGTTATGTTGCCACTGTCCTCAAGCCAAGGACGTCTGATGGCACCGTCCATGACTCAATGCCAATGGCACTGGGAATAATGGCCAACTCCTTCTAGCTGTCAGGCGCTCAGGCCTTTGAACCGTAGTCCGTAACGTTATATTGCCACTGTCCTCAAGCCAAGGACGTCCGATGTCACCGTCCATGACTCAGTGCCAATGGCACTGGGAATAATGGCCAGCTCCTAGCTGTCAGGCGCTCAGACATTTGAACCGTAGTCCGTAACGTTATATTGCCACCGCCCTCAAGCCAAGGACGTCCGGTATCACCGTCCTCAACTCAATGCCAATGGCGGCGATTCTAGCGAGCTCTGTGTAGCTGCAACGCTCCGATATCTGAACAGCTGTCCGTGTATTGCCGCCACCGTCAGGGCGCTGCGTTCGCAGTGACGCTCGGCCTTGTGGCAAGATCCGCGGCGGCGGCGGCGGCGGCGGCGGCAGCTGCTTGCAAGCCGCATGCATTTGAAAACTTGAATCGTTTCCATGGCGGCGTCACGACAACAAAGGACATCACCATCGGACAGCGCCAAGGCACTAAGCAAGCTCGCCTGCCTCTAAATAGCAATGTTTATTTTTTTTACCAGTTTTACAGTATTCTGTAGAGAGAGAGAGAAAGAGAGTTTACCCTGTCTTCACATGCTTTATCTTGATTGTCTCAGCCAGGCAAGGAGACCTTCATCGTTCGGAATCTCAGGTCTCCTGGCTCTCCGTAGGACTATGTAAGGAGATGCATGCAGTTGATGTAATAAAATGCCGGTTGGTGTGTTGCAGCCGAGTTGTGGTCGATGATCATGCGCTGCGCGATGCCGTCCTCATGGCAACAGCACCCAGGGAGTCGCATGGCGGCAACACTGGCCCACTGCTGTGACACAGCACGGTCACCATGGTTACGTGTCCTGTGGGCTGCTGCCTGTAGGGATGACAGCACGCGGGCCGCTCATCTGACCCGGTGCTTTGTGACTCAGCCCGGTGTCACAATTAAATTGAGCTTCCCAGTGGAGAATTAACTTCTACAATACTCTGCATTCCTGCAACTTTACTTTATGATAATGATTCACTCGTGCTGCAGAAATTGTAACCATTGCCGATCGGCTTTGACACTGTGCATGCCGGGCTGGTGGGCAGCCCTTATGATTACGATGCGCTTATCTATGGAAGAAATAATGTAGGTGCTTTCCCCAACTTGTAGTCAGGCAAGTGTTCCGCAGTTTACCATGGTTTTCACGGCCATTATGGTTTCTTGCTTGCTCCCTCGTTTCTCTGCTGGTAATTATTTGGTGATGACCGTGACTCTGTGCTGGTTTTGGTTTCTGAAGCTTGTTCTGGTGGTTGTTTTCGTGTGTTGCCCGCAAGCGGCAGTCACGTCTGAATCTTACTTGCCAGGCTTCTCGTGTGTTGTGTGGTCGTCTGTATTATCTCTTCAATGGTATTGTTTGTTTGTTTTTGTTTGTTGTGTTGTTGTGTGCGGCTCATCCATCATTATCTTTGGCGGAGTTGAAAGTTGGCGCACGTTGGACCTGTGTGTGGTCAAGGTCTGGGACACTCACTTGATAAATGTCGAATGGGTGATCAAGCGTACAAAACCCTGCCCCCCCCCCCCCCCTCTTGGTGTTATCAAGACTGCAGAGTACAGAATCAGGGGAAGTATACCCTAAAATCAATTATTTTCACCAGTTGTAGTCTTCGGGGTGCTGAGTCGAATGGTCTTGGTCCGAGGAAGCTGAGACGCTCCCTTCCTCCTTTATTCCCAATCGAACTCGCGCACTTCCACCGAAACTGGGTGACTGCGCCCTACTAGATAGGGATTTGTATGGAAAAAGTCACTAAAAACGCCGTTTCGTGTTTATAAAAGCACGGATGACCGCGATTGGTCCATATGTTGTAGTCTTGTGGCCGCTGAGTCGACTGGTGTTGGTCCGAAAAGGCTGCGATGCAGCGTTCGGCCCTTATTCCCAATCGAACACGGTTGAGTGAGCGGTCACGTGCCTGCAGAGTACATCAAGATTCAACTCAAAGGTTCAAAGTAGGGAGTCGTAAGAGGCTTTTACGACTCCCTGGTTCAAAGGTTCAACTCGAGTGACATAAACGGACCCAAACAGGCTGTAAAATGAGCACGTGACCGCTTACTCAACCGCGTTCGATTGGGAATAAGGGCCGAATGCTGCATCGCAGCCTTTTCGGACCAAAACCAGTCGACTCAGCGGCCAAAAGACTACAACATATGGACCAATCGCGGTCATCCGCGCTTTTATAAGAACGAAACGGCGTTTTTAGTGACTTTTTCCATACAAATCCCTATCTAGTAGGACGCAGTCACCCAGTTTCGGTGGAAGTGCGCAATTTCGATTGGGAATAAAGGAGGAAGGGAGCGTCTCAGCTTCCTCGGACCAAGACCATTCGACTCAGCACCCCGGCGAAGACTACAACTGGTGAAAATAATTGATTTTAGGGTATACTTCCCCTTTAACTTACTTTGGAACTCGCGATACTTGTCGACTGACTGACTTGCGAAACTTTGGTTGCGATTGCTGCCTGGAGCTAGTGACAGAAGTGTCACGAGAAGAAGCAGCTGATGGGGGTACTGTGCATTGAGCAGGACTCCGTGCTGCTTTCTTACAGGTTTGCCGAGTGGACGGTTCGGCATTCTTCTTGTGTGCTCCAGTCGGCAGTCGTAATAGTTGGCATTTTGTGCTACATGTACTCCCGACCCCAGGGCCCAGGTCACGAGTCAACCAAGTGTTAGCCAGTCGGCAGGAAGGGCGAACTCCAACGATAGGAGCAGAACCCTTCTTCTAAAAGGTTTGACCCCATCCGGCCGCGGCCGTCGAGGTTCCTTCGATCCATTCAGTTCTCATTCCGCTTCCAAGCCGCTTCAACTAAAAAGTTATTTCAAGTAAGATAGTTTAGTTCAAGCAGGGAGTAGCAAAAATTACTTCCCTGGTTCAAGCGATCTTCAATATTTTCAAGTCGATCCGCGATCCATATCCGGTGGGAGAGTTCACTCTACGTAGCTAGCTACCGATCTGGCCGAGTGCACGAGTGTGAACTGTGAAGACCGGCGCGGTCGGGGGATCCGGGAGGCACCGAGGTCACCGGGTACGCGGGTCACGGGTTACGGGGGAGCCGCATCGTGTGTGGTGAGGACGTCACCATGGGCACAGCCTAGCACACGCCTAGCGCTAGCCGCGCGCTGCAGCGGCTTTCCAAGAAGCTCCATGATCCAGTACGGCCAGTCTGGTCCAGGCTCGAACTCGTCGCTGAAGTCGTGAAGACGAAGGACGGGGCGGGACCCTTCCACGTGCCGTTCGACACCCTTGGCCTTGCGAAGATGGCTGCCGCGCAAATACCGCGAAAAGGCAAAATATCCAAAACTCATTTTTGTTTGTTCCGCTTGTGTCACCGGTGGCCAAGCCAGCTGCGCTGGAGTAACAGCGGTGGTTGCTCCAGTTTGTACGAGCATAGCCTGCTTCCTCGGACCGAGTGAACATTGGAAAGTAATAGTTCAGCAGCATCCAGCTCCAGCTTTGGTTTCCGCCATCCGTCAAGTCAAGTCGCCGTGTGCACCCTTTCCGAATTCGGTATCGACGAGGCGTATTGTGGCTTTCCTCTCCGAGGCTGGTCTGCAATAAGCGACCGTCTTCGCCACTGGTAACTGCATAAGGAACTTCGCTTGGTGCTGGAGCGGAGCAAGGCAGCCCGAAGAGCGACTGAAACTGGATGCGTTTCGAAAAAAAGGGTGAACGGAGCAAGCTTCGACGCCATTATACAAGTTTTTGCGGGGAACGTCAGCAACGCCGCTTGTAGCTGCCCTGCTAGTTGATGAAGCAATGACACAACAATGGAACCCATTCGGCAGCTGACGTACGGGATGCCGACT
The DNA here is from genome assembly GCF_964019385.1 of Sycon ciliatum. Classification (NCBI taxonomy): domain Eukaryota; kingdom Metazoa; phylum Porifera; class Calcarea; order Leucosolenida; family Sycettidae; genus Sycon; species Sycon ciliatum. Next base: position 15,869,848 of record NC_088653.1, read on the forward strand.
ACGGTTCGAAGCAGAGTTCTGAAGTGAAAAGATGGTCCGTGGCAGCTGTTGACACGAACACTCCCCAGTTAAGAGTTCGACCTGTAAGTACAGAAGTGCAGCATGCACAAAATTAATGAACGTCCTTCACCGTACTATAAATCCCCTTTAGGGCCCGGTCACACATGCACTCGAAAGTAGCGTATACGCTGAAGCGAGGTCGCAGGAGCGAAAAATGGCATGGCAACGGCGAAAAGCGGAACTTCCGCTTCAGCGGAAACTCCAATCCGCTTCCTCCAAATTTTTTGAAGCGAGACTGTCGCTTCTGCGGATTCGCTTCAGCGGAAAACACCACGGTCTGCTGTGTATGGACTTGCTACGAGAAATTTGTATGCGTATGATGTCCATGCAACAAAAATGCGTGCGAGATAGTCATTGACCTCGTCTATTCTCCGTACCGTATGCACCACAGTCTCATTTTCCGCCAAAGTAGGAGTTGTGCCCTGTTTGTATGTGTGACCATACACACGTGGTTTCGCTGGAGCGACACCAGGCTCGCTGCCGCCGAACCTCGTCGCCGAAGCGAATCCCAGTGCATGTGTGACCGGGCTCTAAAATAACTGCACGTCTCAAATTATATCCAGTCCAGTCTTGCTTGAGAAGACTAGTATCAAGAGTAGATAAACAAGAGTGTGCAACTCCGCATCTCTCCTGCACAATCTGCAGATACCCCCGCCCACGGCGGAATTTTTTGTTGACGTCACCTTTTTTCAGAAGAACGCGCATTTCGCCGCAGCGCAGTGCGAGAGCACGTGCTGGGCACCGGCCTTGTAGTGTAAAGCCGGCCAAGAGCACGAGGGAAAACTTTCCGAAAGACTCGCAGCTCGTGCGTCGTCGAAAAGATTACGTCAACAAAAAATTCCGCCGTGGGCCTACCCATCCGCGAGTTGCATACTCTTGTTTATCTACTCTTGCTAGTATTTATAACATGCTAGTAACTCAATTGGATAGATCAATCACTGGGTGAACAATCTGGATCATTTGAAGAAGAACTCCCGTTATTGCTAACACTGAGAATACCAGGAGTCCCTTGGTGCTCGTCCTAAAGAGGGACAGTGGTGCATGTTGGGTGCTGGTCTACACTGGAAGGATATACGATGTCTTACAGTAACTCAGGGGCATGGGAAGTTAATCCAGGGTGGTACGATCAGCCATCTGTAGTGCAGTTTACTTGTTGAAAGGGGTGACTCTGCTGAAGATTTTCCAAATTTAGAGTCCAAATCAGCGCTTTTGATCAGCCCATTGCCGAATATGGAAGGTATGAGTAATGCATGTCAGTACGCTAGCGCTGGGATCAGCAATGCACTGTTCCACACCCCGGACGACCATGCCCAGGTGGCTGTGTGGGGTGTTTATCGTACAAATTACGTCATTGCGCAATGGGCTTATTGATTCATGGGGTACCTGGGGGCGACAAGTGGCACGGCTAATACGGTAGTGACCGTAGCGTGTCCGACGCCCCTGCAGTTAGTCCCTGTTTCCACTATCTTCTGGGCTCCACTTGCAGTGCTTTAACCCCGCCCGACATACTGGAGGGCTTTAAACATCGTCTGCAGGGCGGAGCTGAAAAACTGCCTAACGTTCTGTACCGAAACATGATATAAATCCCCACATAACAACAAGGACAATCGAGGCTTGTTAGTCGCTACTCTTGAGTTTCATACTTTCGCAATCATCAGGCAACATGGGGCCATGCCGGTGTACATGTACATGTATATGCCAGGAGAGGGTGGGTCTTGTAGCGCTGTATGAAACGCTGTGTGTGAATGTGGGGGCTGTATGTGTCAGGGCTAGCGCTGGTATTTTAGGCAGGAGGCTATAAATCCGCATCTAGTCGGGTTTAGTCACCCAGTTTCGGTGGAAGTGGCGCGTTCGATCAGACCATCTGGGACGAAGGGAGCATCTCAGCTTCCTCGGACCAAGACCATTCGACTCGGCACCCCCGAAGACTATGAGTAGTGAAATTTTGTTAAAGACACTGTATACTTGTTTTACCGTAGCTCTCTATAAGTTGCTGTATTTTGACATTTTTCCATTATTCCCTGTACTTACCCATGATGAGAAGGGAACGAAAACGTTCGGTTACTAAATTGGCTTTACTTGACTGTGGGGCCCGGATTGCGTCGGTGCTGACACTTTTTTCTTTTGCCACTGTAGACTAGTACACGTTTCCAGTTGACTTCGTTTCCAGTTGACCTTGGATAATGCAATAATTATAGAGTCTCTTCCAGTCTATGTAGGCATGTGCAGTTTCATTTTTTTTTAGGAGTACCTTTGCCAAAAAGTGTAGATGTTGTGTCCCCTGGAGGTATGGTATATCCCATTGTTATGTCCCCTGGTTTCTCGGCACTTGTGCCAGTGATTGTGAGACTCATCCACTCGTCCCCACTGTTAGCCGCTGCATCTGCCGCTATGGTTTACTGTAAGACCTGTATATATAACGAGGAAGCAAATCAAACGTTTTAACGGATGACATTTCTTCGTTATAATAAGATCCGTTGAGGCCGTACTGCTTCGTATATGCTGTGTGTGGATATGGCAGAATACTGCAAGATCGTTAACATATCTTCTCGTTAACCTATGAAGTTTGGACAATCGTTAAATTTGCGACTCGTTATAATAACATGTCTTACAGTACCGGGTGTTAGCGACCATCGTGAGTTCCCTTTGGGAACGGACACGATCCTTTACTTTTTTTACTTTTTATGTCCCCTGTTTTTTCTTGTTATGCTACTACAGTGTTACTATGTGCTAGTCTTGCGTTACCCGTTTCTGCAGGCATTGTGTTAGCAATGCTACAGCGCACCTTGCAAACTACATCACACGGCAATGAAGGTCTGGCCCGGACGTCACAAGCAACCTCCATCACCACCACCTGTACCACCAACACATCAATGACGACGACGGTGGCTAGCGCTGCACTAGGCTTGCCAATGCGGCGCGGCGCTGGCGGCGGAGATAGTGAAGCGCTGTGCAACATGCACGAATCGCTTTTCCGGCTCGGTAAGTCCGGGCCTGCTGGTGTTTCTCTTCACCGTGGTGCTGATGCTGCTGTCGCTACTGCGAGAATAGTTACGGTGAAACCTGTCTAAGATGACCGCTCAAGGGACCTTCAAAAGGTGTCTTTGTGACCAGGTGGCCTCCTTATCCAGGGTCATTTGACTGAGAATAGCATCCCTTGGTTTTGGTTGTAGTGGTCCTCTTGAACAGGTGGTCACCTTAACAGGTTTTGCTGTATTTTCAAAAGTCCATCGCAGATGGGGCACTATTCAAGAGAGAGCACTATTCAAGAGAGAGCACTATTCAAGAGAGGGCACTATTTTTTTGACATTAGGGTGCAAAATCCTGCATTCTGGGCACTGTTGACATTGTGTTTAAAAAGAGTGGCCGGACCGGCTGCTACACCCCTGACTATTCGAGATAGGGCACCACTACTCAAGAGAGGGCTCTCTAATCGTGCGCGCGCGATTGCGGTAGGTGCATGTGCGTGCTTGGTGTGCAGTAAAAACCACGGTGCAATCAAAAGTGGTCGTTTAAAGCCAGGTGGTCTTTAGAACCAGGTCCTGCACATCCCCGGCATATCAGATCGACATGTATGTACCGGTGCATGTACAGCATATGTACAGTAAAAACCTGTGACTAACAACCACCCCTTGGTGCCAGAGAAAGCGGTCTTTAGTGGCAGGTGGTCCTTAGTTAGAGGTTTGCACCGCACAACCATTATATGAATGTGAGACCGTCCCTGCCTGACGAAGTGGTCTGTAGTGCCAGGCTGGTCTCTAGTCACGGTGGTCTTTAGTTACAGGTTGTACTGTAGTACCAGGCTGGTCGCTAGTCACGGTGGTCTTTAGTTACAGGTTGTACTGTAGTACCAGGCTAGTCGCTAGTCACGGTGGTCTTTAGTTACAGGTTTTACTGTAGTACCAGGCTGGTCGCTAGTCACGGTGGTCTTTAGTTACAGGTTTTACTGTAGTACCAGGCTGGTCGCTAGTCACGGTGGTCTTTAGTTACAGGTTTTACTGTAGTACCAGGCTGGTCGCTAGTCACGGTGGTCTTTAGTTACAGGTTTTACTGTAGTACCAGGCTGGTCGCTAGTCACGGTGGTCTTTAGTTACAGGTTTTACTGTAGTACCAGGCTGGTCGCTAATCACGGTGGTCTTTAGTTACAGGTTTTACTGTAGTACCAGGCTGGTCGCTAGTCACGGTGGTCTTTAGTTACAGGTTTTACTGTAGTAGCAGGCTGGTCGCTAGTCACGGTGGTCTTTAGTTACAGGTTTTACTGTAGTACCAGGCTGGTCGCTAGTCACGGTGGTCTTTAGTTACAGGTTTTACTGTAGTACCAGGCTGGTCGCTAGTCACGGTGGTCTTTAGTTACAGGTTTTACTGTAGTACCAGGCTGGTCGCTAGTCACGGTGGTCTTTAGTTACAGGTTTTGCTGTAGTGCCAGGCTGGTCGCTAGTCACGGTGGTCTTTAGTTACAGGTTTTACTGTACTCTTGTTGACAGGTGTGGAGTATAGAATAGGTTCATGCAGGGAAGGCACCCATGAGTTTCACACCTCACTCACGTGCATGCAGCGCACCCCTGCAGTCACTCACTACAGTTAAACCTGGTTTAAGGGACCACCCCACGGTGCAAGCAAAAGCGGTCGTTAAAGCCAGGTGGTCTTTAGAACCAGGTCCCACAG
>NC_088653.1:15874772-15896772 GCF_964019385.1 Sycon ciliatum
TGTCTGTGTAGAATGGTCCGTGCATGGAAAAGCGGTCGTTAAGAGCAGATGGTCGCTAAACACAGAGGTCGCTTACACCAGCTTTTACTGTAGTTCTCTTTGCGCTTTGGCTGCGTACACTTGCTTCTGAGCTCACTTCGACCCTGCTGGAGTCAAGCCTGCCAGCAGGATAGCACTTTTGGCTAGTTTTGGTCGCTGTGTGCAGGTCCGATAATGTCGCGAACCCTGCCACACATTCACACAACCCGCTCGAGCAAACGTTCCATTGTGCCCGGTTTTCTTTGTGAATAAAGGACTGAAGATATTTACAAGGGAGAGCGATAATATAGGTGAGTCGAAGTGCATGCCTATAGCAGTAGTGTACCGTGAAAGTGTCTTGCGCACAGCGTCAGCAAAAAATACACGGGCGATAATTATAATACAAATGCATCGAAATAAGCTCCCAAGGAGTCGCAAAGAAGCAAAAAGAGCACAAAGCTGTGGACCTAAACCAGCTCCACATGTGTGTAGCTGAAAAGGTGACACCAAGAGTTGATAAACAAGAGTGTGCCACAATTCCGCATCTCTTCTGCACAATCTGCAGATACCCCGGCCAATGGTGGATTTTTTTGCTGACGTCACCCTTTTCAGAAAACATGACGTGTGTCGTACAGAGCACGCGTGTTTTGCTGCAGAGCAGTGTGAGAGCACGTGCTGAGCACCGACCTCGTAATGCAAAGCCCGGCCAGGTGCGCGAGGGAAACTTCCCGAAAGACTCGCAGCGCGTGCGTCACACGGTATGACTCATGATTTCCAGATAAGATGACGTCAAAAACAATCCGCCGCGGGCCACACCATCTCGAGTTGCGCACTCTTTGTGACCCGACTACACGCACAGTGCAGCGAGTGCAATAGTGAACATGAAAATGGATAGTGAAGTCCGTCAAAGACGCTCACAGTACAGTACAGGTAACTGAAATCCGACCCCTGAGCGGTCGGTTCACATTCTAGCGGTATGTCTCTATTTCCTAGTGTTACAATCCCGTGTTGGGTCTTTGCGATGTGAGCGCACCGCTCAGGCGGTCGGAGTTCAGTTGCCGGCACTGTAGTACACACAGAACATGAAAGATGGTGGGTTCACATTCTAGCGGTATGTCTCTATTTCGTAGTGTTACAATCCCGTGTTGGGTCTTTGCGATGTGAGCGCACCGCTCAGGCGGTCGGAGTTCAGTTGCCGGCACTGTAGTACACCATTTTTTTCAAACTCAACAAGAGACAGGTAGGAGGTTCTGAGTAGCTCAGTAGATCTATCAAGTCCGTGAGGAGGAGAGTTATGAGTATTTTTGTCAAAGACACCGTTCTTTTATGCAGAAAAGACAAGAGAGAGAGAGAGTTCCGTGCAAACCATGGCGTGATCATTGTTCTTGGAAAAGCAACTGAAATACAGGTTTTACAAGCGGCAGGCATGGTATGTACGTGGTCGTTGACCATGGTTGACTTTCTGTTCACTCGGTTCATTTGTGTAGATCATTGAACTGTTGACCAACAATGAAATAATGACTGGACTGGTTTCTGTCCGTGTGTCCGTGTGTCCGTGTGTGTGTGTGTGTGTGTGTACGCGTGCGCATGTGTATGTGTGTGCATGTGCATGTGTATGTGTGTGTGGGCATGTATATGTGTGTGTATGTGTGTGCATGTGCATGTGCATGTGTGTGTATGTATGTGTGTGTGTACGTGCATGTGCGCGTGCATGCGTGTGTGTATGCGTAGGTGCACGTGTGTGTATGCATGCGTGCGTGTGTGTCTGCATGCATGCGTGTGTGTGCATGCATGCGTGCGTTGTCTTCCTACACTTTGCAGTGTTCCTCTGCTCGGAAAGTGAGCTGTCTGATTTTGACAGTAACGGAGATTCCAGTGACGATGAAGACTGGACACCGCTTGCTGCTGTGAGGCAATATTTCATGAAGCGGACGCCACCACTTATAGGTCAGTGCGTGCAGTTGCCCGTGTGTGTGTACATGTGCCCTTGCATGCGTGTGTTTGTGTGTGTGTGTGTGTGTGCGTGTGTGCATGTTTGTGTGTGTGTGTGTAAAAAAAATGAAAAATAGGGATTCACTGGCCAGAAAAAGCCACTTCAATCAGCTGTGTGGTGGATGCCAGGCTAAAATCAGTGGCGGTCAATTCATCAGCCTTGCAAGCTGTTGAATGATGTAATCCCAGCACAAGTTGCTATGTCTAACATAGCTGTTCGCTATCACCGCTTACGCAATGCGGAGGTCTGAGGTGTGTACCTTTATCCTTGCATGTGCATGTGTGTGTGTGTGTGTGTGTGTGTGTGTGTGTGTGTGTGTGTGTGTGTGTGTGTGTGTGTGTGTGTGCGCGCGCGCGCGCGGGGTGGGTGCGTGCGTGCTGTCTTGACTCTTGACTCCCGGCATTCTAACGGTTCTTGAAACAACCAACAAAAAGGCACCTATAATTTGCAGGTCATTTTACTTGCAAGGGAATAGTTTGTTCACTCAAGCAAGACAAAAATTAACGGTGAAAAGGACTCGCAGAAACCTGCAGCTGCACTTCAAGATCATGCATAAAAGTTGCAGAGATGTAGTCGGTTGATGTGTTGTGTGCGCAACTTTGAACTGTTGAGTGGGAGAGCTTGTATAGCCACGCACAAATACGTCTTGGTAACTCAAATATGGAGTGGTTCCGGTTCACGGAACGACATTGCACTTGTTACTTGAAAGGATTAGGTGACTTGAAAAGGAGTGTCACCAGAAAACCTTATTTGAGACAAGTTCTAGTTAGTTGAGACAAGTAGAGACAAGTGAAGCATGCAAAAGGGAAAAGGCAGCAAAAAAGGAGCGACAGGCTCGCTGCGCATGCTCCGGGCGGAGAGCCGCAAAACGGTGCACGCGATGCGTGCAGCAAGACATCAGCATGACGTCAACATGATGTAACACATAAACAAATAAAGACATAATGAGCGTAACGCGGATTCGTGATGCATATTCACGACACTCCCCGGGCATTGGCCGGAGAACAGAATTAACCATAATTAATAACAAGGAGAAATTTCACACAAAACATGTGGAAAGATAACTGAAGAGCATAAAGAATGCGAGAGCAATGAGAGCGAGAGGGAGTTAAACACGGCCATCGGCGATCAAATCCTGCAAGTTGGACTGAAACTTGCTGGCAGCGGCTCGTGTCGGTCTTCGTACGACTGCAACGGGAGTGCTAGTCTTCTGAGCTGGGGTAGCTGAGGATTCTGAGGAACTGCTGGTCTCCTGCGGACACAGTAGACTTACTGGCCGCTTGACGGTGCGTTTGTCCGAAGTGAGGACGGTGGCGGAGCGGATGTTGCCATCGCTGCTGGTGTGGACTTCTTGGATTCGTCCAAGGCGCCAGTGGCCGCGAGGCAATTCCTCCTTGATGAGGACAACGTCAGCAGGCTTCGGAAACGTTGAGGATCGAGTCCTTGACTGCTTGAATGATGACGTGTGGGCTTCTCGCAGACTGAGGAGGTACTCGTTCCTCCAGGCGAGCCAGAACTGATCAAGGTGTCGTTGGCCCTTCTTCCAAAGGTCCAACAGGCTGTCTGCAGAGGAATTGATAGGCTGGTAATCCGGGTCGGTTGGGTCGTTGCTGACCGTGAAGAACCCCTGTGTGGCAGACAGGCTGATAAAATGACCAGGCGTCAGGACTGTGCACTGTTCTTCGTCGACATAGACTAGCGGCCGAGAATTGACTCAACTTCTGGCAGGAGAGTGGCGAGTTGGCTGGTTGTGAGGAGGCGTCTCCCAATGGTCTTGCGCATAGAACGCTTGACAATACCCACAAGCCTTTCATACATTCCACCCATCCACGGAGAGTTGGCAACGATGAAGTGCCACTGGATTTGATGGCGGCTAATGTAGGACGTAACACTGGTGTCCACCACAATGTTGCTCCAGGCAATGTCAAGAGCGGACTTGGCCAGCTTAAATTGGGGAGCGTTGTCAGACACAACTAGCTCTGGCGTGCCACGGCGGGCGACGAAACGTCTCAATGCGAGCAGAAACTCGGCAGCTGTCATGTCGTGGACTGGCTCCAAATGAACAGCTCTGGTCACCATGCACGTGATCAGGCAGACCCATGCCTTAGCGGTTTCTAACTGTGTACGGACGAGGACTGGGCCAAAGTAGTCCAGGCCGATGTGTGAGAATGGTCGCGCTTGGGTCACTCTGGTAGAAGGTAGCGGACTCATCTGAGGTGTCTTGTATGGCGCGCCTTCGTAGCGAATGCACGTCTGACAGCGGCGCACGAGGGCCTTTACAGCTGATCTGCCTTTCGGGATCCAAAACTGATATCGGACACGGGATAGTGTGTGCGCTACGCCGCCATGCATGACCTTGAGGTGGCAATCACGTATGATCAGGTTGGCAATGGCGTGTTCCTTGGAGATCAGGACGGGAAACCTCGATTTGGAGCAGAGGTCAGCATTCTCCAGTCTTCCACGGCATCTCAGTACTCCGTTGTCGAGCACTAAGTTGAGCTTAGTTGCCAGCGGATGTTGCTTCCCACTGGAGAGAGCGGTGATAACATCTGCATAGTGTGCAGACTGGCTGTGGCTGATCCAGACTTGCTCTGCTGCTTCGATTTCTCTAGGCGTGAGAGGTCCAGATGGAGTTGGTTTCTTCCGCAGCCTACAGAGGAAACGAAAGCAAAGTGCAGACACACGCACTAAAGAGTCGAACGACGAGAAGTCGTTCACAACAATGCCATATGGGAATACATCAGATTTTTTATTTGTCTGTGAACCCTGACCAAATGGCTGACCCCCCGACCCCTTTGAGGTGACTTCCGGAGGACCCTCCGCCGGCGCAACAGTGACGGTTGCTGCAGTGGTGCCTTCAATCGGCAGGCTGGGGCCGTTCCACCAGGTGTCGCATTTTAACAAGGCTGCGGCGCTCAATCCACGGGATGGCAGGTCGGCTGGATTCAGCTTTGTCGGGACGTAGTGGTGGAGAACGTCTGGAACGGCTGCGATGGCGTTGACGCGGTTCTGCTCAAAGACGGGTAGCTTCGTGGACTTGAGCCAATGGAGTACAGTCGTTGAGTCGGTGTACAGATGAGTGGCTTGGAACTGGATGTCCAGTTGCTTGCGTAGGTACACGATAAGGCGAGATCCTAGGCTTGCCGCCATCAACTCTAACCGTGGGATCGTTTGACCCTTGACGGGAGACACCTTCGTCTTGCTGAAGATAATATGGCGCTGACTCTTATCACCGACAGTGCTTTCCAAGTACGCAACGGCAGCATAGGCGATCGCTGACGCATCGCAGAAGACATGCAACTGATACGACGGACTCTTACATGTGGGTACACCGACGTAGCGCAAGATCGGATAACTGCTAGACTCGTCAAGGTCGGCGGCTATTGGGTGCCAGCGACTGAGGACGTCGGAGGGCAGTGGGTCATCCCATGACACAGCAAGCTTCCAGATATCTTGCATAAGAACCTTCGCTCTGATGGACACGGGGGCGAACAAGCCAAGCGGGTCGAAGAAGCGAGACAGTGCCTGTAGAACCTGGCGTTTCGTAGTGACAACAAGGTTAGCTGCATTAGGCGACTGTACGGACAAGACGTCCTCTCTGGGGTCCCAATGGAGACCAAGGCATTTCTCGCGAGTGCTTCTTGAGCGATCGTGTTCTGGGATCTTGTCCAAAACTTCGGAAGAGTTCGATGCCCACTCTCTAAGGTTCATGCTGATTGCGGAGAACGTCGCCTTTGCTGATTGATAGTGAGCGACAGCATCGTTGATGGTGTCCTTGCCCAGGATGATGTTGTCTACGTACGTGTTTCGGAGAATGTCGTCTGTCTCCGGTGAACAGGTCTGCGTGAGGTGGTACTTGATCGTTGCAGACAGCAAGAAAGGGCTGGAAACAACACCGAAAGGGACTCTACAGAAACGCAGAGTTTGGAGATTGCTGTAGTTGACTGGTTGGTTGGGGTCATCCAACCACAAGAAACGAGTGACATCACGATCGGCTACGTTCAAATTCATCTGTAAGAACGCTTTCTCGATGTCACTACAGACGGCAATAGGGTGCATGCGGAAACGCAGGAGAATGCCGCAGAGATCAGGGATCATGCACGGCCCAGGATACAGACAATCATTGAGACTGGGCGAAGTCTTCGATACACGAGCGGATGCGTCGTACACGACACGGATCTTAGTGGTGCTGCTGGACAGCTTGAGCACACAGTGATGTGGCAAGTAGTGGATTGGATGCGAGTTGTCTCTCTGGCTGGGAAAAGCAACGCGTTCGATGATACCAAGTGACAGTTGCTCTTCAAGTACCTTGCTGTACTTGACGAAGGTATCAGGCTCGTGACGGAGACGTTTAATGAGTGACTTCAAACGTCCAAAAGCAAGTGGAAAGTTGTTTTCCAAAGGCGGATGTTGTTGTCGCCAAGGCCACCCGACGGTGTACCGTCCGTCCTCAAACACGACCGATTGGAGGAAGTCGTCATACGCATGATCGTTGCTGGGGCGTGTCGCACTGAGAGAGTCGAAATCTTCAACAGCCCAGAAGCGCTCAAGGTCAAACGAGGGATCTTCTCGTCGATGACTTGCTACGGCTAAGGTGGTGTTGGTCTCGATTACCGAACAGGCGTGCTCAGTTGCTACTGTTCCGGCGCAAACGAAACCAAGTGACGAGTCCAAAAGCTGCAGGCCATCGGGAAAGGAGATGCGGTCTGTGCCCAGGATCTTGTAGTAGTGATCAAGACCAATGAGGATGTCGATACACAGGCGATCGTTGGATGACGTGAGCGGCTCCGCAAGAGGAAGGGTGTTGAGGCTCGGGTGTCTGTTGGTGTCCAAGGGGACGCGCCATATCGGTGAAGTGATTTGGGGAATCACATTGGCGGACAGCGGAAGGATTGAGCCATTCTTCAGTTTGAGATTGACTTCGACGCGTGGGTACTGAGACGTGTTCCTCGATGCACTACCGAAAGTAGAGAGGGCAATGTGATCTTGACCTAGAACACTGAGGTTGGCTTTCGCCTGGAGCGCCTGCGTGACGTACGACCGGCAAGAGCCACTATCGAACAGTATACGTGCAGACAGCGTGGTCGGGGTACCGGAAGATTTGGACACTACATCTACAAACCTTGCCCTTCGTCGACTTTGACCCTTTCTGGTCCTGCGAGTGATTTGGCTTTCTAGATGCACTTGCTGACTTGGATTTACTGGTAGTGGTAGCTCTCATCTTGTTGACTGACTCGGACGGCGTAGATGTTGATCTAGTACTAGTAGTAGTACCTGGAGTAAGCTGCTCAGCAAACATGATGGCGCGCTCCTCCCGTAAAGCGATATCCAGCACATCCTGAAACTTCTTCGTCTTGCTGTCAGGACTAGTCAGAATCGTCCGCTTGATCTCCTGACTGTAGACTCCTGCCATAAATTGATCTTTTAGGGATCTGTCTAAATGCGACCCAAAGTCGCAGGCTACTGCCGCACGTTTCAAACGATTTGCGTAATCTACCAGCTTTTCCGCTGGTCTCTGGTTGCAATCGCGAAATTGAAAAGAAGAAGTCATCGTGGAACGCTCCACTCTGTAATATCCATTCAGTAGGTCACAAATCTGCTCGAAGGTCTTGTCCGATATTGACTCCGGCAGACAGAGGTTCCGCAAAGTGGAGTAGACGTCTTTCGACAGTGAAGAGATTAGATGTGCAATCATCTTCTTACGTACGCGTTCTTTCTCCGATGAGTTTGCACTGGCTGAAACAACACCGATGTCATTTGCGAGAAAATAAAACTCAAGCCGTTCCCGGTACTCCGCAAAGTCCCCGCCAGAAAACTGCTCCAGGGTGGCCTTCCCTGAAGAGGCCATGGTTTACCAAATTCTCGCAAGCACTCAACTAAACAAATTATCTCAAAACAAAATTTTCATCTTCGTCGCCATTTGTTGTGTATCCACGTACACTCTACATGCAGTCTCACACGCAGCTCACCAGAGTCAACCAGCCGGCATGGATACATGTAGAGTAAGACCATGATTCAGAGCATGCGCAATGAGTATATACAAATGCATACAGAGTACATAATATATTACATCAGAGTGCATATATAACAATATCCCCCTCGCAAAAAGAGGTAACACCGAAAACAAAACATTTTCATGACAAGGAACAATAGCATAGAACAGACAATGTAATAATGTACCATCGTCTGACGTGCCAATTATCAAAGTTCAATGTTCTATGTGTGGTATGTACTATACAGAGCATTATACTGATATATACAAATGCAACAAGAGAACCACGTACATGCATTCACGATCATCTCAATCAATCCATGCAAATAATATAATAATTACATATCCTACATGTATAAAATGTCTCATCCGTTATACCGAGCTGGTCTTACGACTGACCGACCAGATCGAGTCACCTGCCGGTCAACAGGTACAGCATCAGCTGGGGCTGTAGAAGCTAACGACTGTTGACCCTGCTCATCCTGCGACTGTTGCATGGGCTGCTCTTTCTGCTGTGAAGTCGTCGGCTGTTGAGCCTTCTGAGGCGGCAACTGCTGTGGCACCTGCTGCTGCTGCGGCTGAGGCTGTTGCTGTTGTGGTGACAGTTGTTGTTGCTGCTGCTGCTGCGGCTGGAGTTGTTGCTGCTGTGGTGCAGAACGTGTCTGTTCTGCTAACTGAGAAAGTGGTATTGAACGTGGCCGGAGTTGGTTACGGTGTCGTTTCCAGACCACATCATTTACCTGGACAGAGTAATTCATAGCACTGCAGATAGAGAGAACAACACCAGGGACCCAGGTTGTACCATGGTTTTGAAAACGTAACGCAAACACAGCATCACCCGGTTTGTATTCTGGTAGCAAATGCTGGTTTTGATTGAAAGATTGTGCCTCCGCATTCCGTGTTGTTTTCAAAGCATCATAACGTAGTCGTGGTTGGCGATTAAATAGCATTTCTGCCGGTGATTTACCATTCGCCGTAGGAGTTGACCGAAATGTCATTAGAAATCGTTGTAGTCGTGTATCTAGGTCGTCACCTTCTGTTCCCATTGCTTTCATTTTAGCTTTAAAATGACCGACATATCGCTCAGCGAGACCGTTTGTCTCCGGATGGCCTGGAGCTGAACGAGTGTGTGCGATTCCATTTTTCTGGAGAAACGAGGTAAATTCAGCACTAGTGAACTGGGTCCCATTATCACTAACGATGTGAGTGGGTAGACCGAATGTGGCAAACAAACGTCTCAAAGCTTTGATAGTACCCGTTGATGTGGCATGTGTCATCGGGACAATTTCCAGATATTTCGTATACGCATCGACAATCACCAGAAACATTTTGCCCATGAATGGACCCGCAAAGTCTATGTGCAGACGACGCCATGGACCCGACGGCCATGACCAGGTAGCATAGGATTTACTAGGTTTGCGTGCCTGTTCTTGACACGTAGCGCACATTTTGGTGGTATCTTCAATTTCGTCATCCATCTTTGGCCACCAGAAATATCGACGTGCCATACGTTTCATTCGTACAGCGCCTGTGTGTTCCGAGTGCAATTCACTCAGGAGCATCGCGCGCAAAGCCATGGGGATTACCACTCGTTCATTCCAGAGTAATACATCATTTACAATAGATAGTTCCCAGCGCTTTACAAAGTACGGCTGTAACTCCACCTCTTTCACATGCTCTGGCCAACCATTCAAAGTGTAGTGACGAACACGCTCTAGAACTGGATCATCTCCAGTGGCATTCAATACAACTTGAGCATCAATGAGCTCGTCCTCAATGAAAAGTACACGTGTTTCACCTAGTTCCGGGGTAGAAGGATTTCCAGAAATTGGTTTTCTAGACATGAAATCTGCCAGAACATTTGCCTTTCCCGCAATGTGTTGGATGGTGTAGTCATACGCTGAAAGTAATAACTTCCATTTCTTTAATCTGGAAGAAACCAGGAACGGAACACCTTCCTGCATGCCGAACAATTTCACCAGAGGTTTGTGATCAGTTTCAAGGACAAATTTCTTTCCCAGGAGATATTGGCGAAATTTGGTTGCACCAAACACAAGAGCGAGTGACTCCCGTTCAATATTTGAGTAGTTTCTCTCCGCTTTATTCAACAGACGAGACGCATACGAAATGGGTTGGTAATCACCATTTTCGTTTTTCTGTAAAAGAACCGCACCAAGACCCGTTCCTGATGCGTCGCATTGCAAGACATGCTCCAGACCCGCCGAATAGTGCGCCAAAACCTCCGTGGAACATAAAGCATTCTTTATCGTAAGGAACGCTGTCTGTTCAGAATCTGACCATCTCCAAACAGTATCTTTCTTTAGCAGAGCGTAAAGTGGCGCCATAATCCGAGCAAAATTGGGTATGAATTTGCGAACATAATTCGCAGACCCAATAAACGATTGAAGCTCACTGACGGACGTAGGAGCATTGGCATTAACCATAGCATCGATTCTTCCTGGCGAAGGCGCCATACCACTCGCACTCAAAGTATGACCAAGGTACGAGACTTGCGGTAGCATGAACTCGGTTTTCGTGGCTTTCAAACGCATTCCCGCATCTTGTAGCCGCTGCAAAACCATTTCCAGATTTCTTTTGTGCTCTGCATCATTTCGACCTGTGACTAGAATATCATCTACATACACAATGCAGCCATCGATACCCGCCAGGAGAGTCTCCATAGTACGCTGAAATATGGAGACTGCTGAATGAATGCCAAACGGTAGACGTACATATTCAAACAGACCACGGTGGGTATTGATTGTAGTATACCCCCTCGACTTAGGATCAAGCTCTAGCTGGTGGTACGCCTGAGATAAATCAAGCTTCGTAAACTTCTGCCCACCATTCAACTTGGCACGAATTTCGTCTATGGTAGGTAACGGATATTTTTCTAAATCCGAATTAGCATTGATGGTGCGCGAGTAATCAGCACAGATACGTACATTTCCGTCTGGTTTTTGAACCGGAACCGTAGGTGAAGCCCATTTCGAAAATTCAACTTTGCGTATTACACCTTCCTCCTCCAGTTTAGAGAGGCCTTGCTCGTATTTCTCCCGGATTGCAAATGGTACTGAACGAGCCTTCATGTACACAGGTTTTGAATCATTTACACGCAAAGTGACCTGAGTTGAATTTAATTTGCCGACAGTTGACGTGTCAAACAAACTCTCAAATTTCTGAAGCATTTCCTCCTGCAGCTTTGCGCGTATAAGAGCATTATCAATTTCAGACTTCACCGAGAATATTTCCCTCCATTCTAGTTTGAAAAGTGAGAGAAGATCTCTGCCCAACAGAGATGGACCATTTGTATCGACAATGCGCAAGAGAACAGTGTGCTTTTGCCCATTTATTGACACTGGAAATTTCCCTTCACCTAAACAGGGGATGATGGAACCGGAAAACCCAATGAGCTGGACTGATTGAGTTACAAGAGACGACACTGGTGCACCCAATTTCTCGTAATCAGATTTGGTGATGATGGATACAGCACTACCTGTATCGATTTCCATGCAAATTGGTGAACAAACATCATTGATTTCCGCCATTACAGTATACGGAGGGTGTTTTCCACTACCCGATCGAATCTTGTAGATAGGCATATCATCAACGGACTGATTGTCGCCTGCGACTGTGGTAATGGCAGGACGTGGCTGGAAAGGTGCCGCGTTGGCACACATTGCGGAGCTTGGGTGTGCACCGAATTTCACGGGACACAGACTGGAGTGGTGGTCAGGCTTACGACAATAGAAGCAAGGCTTCTGCAGACTACATGACGAAACACTGTGGCCTGGCCGTAGGCACCGTTGGCACTTGTCGCCGAGGCGTGGTTTCCTTGTTTCAAGTGTGCTATACTTGGAACACATGTCAGAGTAGTGGCTTTCCCTGCAGAAAGCGCAGACTTTCTTTCTTGGCTGTGATTGGCGACTCGACTCGCCGACAAGAAGTACGGACGACTTATGTACGCAAGACGGCTGTTCATGTTTGCTACTGGCGGCATGACTGGACTGGCGCTCGGCTGTCTCCTGCGCTACTATATACGCACACAGTTTGACTCTCAGCTCGGCGACAGACCATGGATCGATGCCTTTCTGCAACTCAAGTTGCGCAAGTACGTGACGCGGAAGCTTGCTGGTCATCAGTGAAATGAAGATCGGTTGGTCAGTGTCTTCTTCAAGAGCGTTGAGACTGCGTAGATGTAGTTCTACCGTATCGTACAGCTTACGGAGCGAGGACGGCTTGTTGGTTGCCGGTGGAGTTTCCATCAGGGCGACATGGTGAGCATTAACCTGCACCTGCGTGTTGCCATAACGCTCGTCGAGCAGGCCAAGAGCAACAGCATAATTAGCATCTGACAGAGACAAACCAGAAATGGTGTCGAGTGCATTGTGTGTCACATGCTCCTTTAGGTAGGAAAGCTTCTGTACATCACTTAATCCAGTGTGTTTGTGTACAGATGCCATGAACATGTCGTGGAAAGACTTCCATTGCAGGATGTCACCGTTGAATTTAGGTAAACCTAACTTTGGTAAATTGACAGTGGACTTGTGAGATGCTTGAGTGGTGAGTGATTCACTATGCTGTTGTAGCAGAGATTGAGTTTGTTCCTGTGTTTGACGATGAATGGTGAGTAACTCTTTCATCTGGCTTTGCATTAGCTTGACAACTGAGTCGTCGTCCGATTTGTTAGTACTCGACTCTGGAGAGGTCTGACAATCTGCTGCTGATTTCAGTTGAGAAATTCGGAATTTGAGCTTTTTGATCACGCTCATAGCTTCAAACTGGAAGTCCAGATTATCGTCTGCTTCCTGTTTACAAGCAGCTTCGTCAGAGCTCTCCAGGGCGGAGGAATCAACACAATTTGACAAAAGTTCACAGACCTCATCAAATGCACATGTTTCACTTAGCTTTTCTGCTGTTGCAGATGAGGGAGCTCCAGACAATAATGCGTTGCCGTCATCGAGGCATTGCTGGATGCTCTTCCGCAGCCGAAGTATCTTGCCGCGATACCGCTTAGTTGACGCCGGATTAGGAGCATCGGCACTCGAAGCCTTTTTTGGTGGCATTCCCGGGTTTCGGCACCAAGTTTGTGCGCAACTTTGAACTGTTGAGTGGGAGAGCTTGTATAGCCACGCACAAATACGTCTTGGTAACTCAAATATGGAGTGGTTCCGGTTCACGGAACGACATTGCACTTGTTACTTGAAAGGATTAGGTGACTTGAAAAGGAGTGTCACCAGAAAACCTTATTTGAGACAAGTTCTAGTTAGTTGAGACAAGTAGAGACAAGTGAAGCATGCAAAAGGGAAAAGGCAGCAAAAAAGGAGCGACAGGCTCGCTGCGCATGCTCCGGGCGGAGAGCCGCAAAACGGTGCACGCGATGCGTGCAGCAAGACATCAGCATGACGTCAACATGATGTAACACATAAACAAATAAAGACATAATGAGCGTAACGCGGATTCGTGATGCATATTCACGACATGTTGAGAGATGCGAAAGAAACAAGAGCAGCAACAGAAGAAAAGGCAAGGGGTGGAAGAAAGAGGAAAGAAAGGGGATCGCTGCAATGGCTAAGTGCAGTAGTGTAGTTTGTGTCTATATGTGGTGGAATCGAGCATGCAGTCATAATGGTCACGTGAAAGAGTGTGTATACAAATGCAAGTCGTACGTCATCCATAACGAAAGAAAGCAAAGTCATACCCACGTTGAAAAAAGTCGCAAAAATAATCACGACGAACGATACATAGGTGGAATGGGAAATGAAGAAATGTTGTATGTTATTTGTGTACGTCGTGTGTACGTGGCGGCGTTGGTGCATGCACATGTTGCTGTGGTGTGGAAAGCAGTCTTCGTCTTGAGTTTTTCATGTCCAGTTGTGCATTTCCGTCGGCTTGTTGTAAATAGAGTATTTTTTCCAATTGCCTAAATATGGAGGTAGCACGGGTATGGGAGCAATAAGGAATAATTTGAGTTACGACAGTGGTCGGCGTGGAAACAAGAAGCCTATTATACTTCCTCCGCGTCATTAAAATTGTAGCTTCCCAGAGCGATTTTTCGAAATTATTTTTGTCCACTCGAAGGGCAAAGAAATCAGCTAGACATTGAGGCAGAGCATTGTCGACGGACCAAGCTTTAGTTTGTGACCCCCCGCTTCGCCGCACTTGCAGATAAGGTCAACGTCTTCACCAGAGTTTCAGGCAGACCCTTCAGCACTCAACAATACGCTGAACAAGACGCGCGTTCAAATTCAGGTCAAGAAACTTCGTTTTCAAGCGATCCATGCCTCCAGGTGCCAGGCGATGAAGGCAAGCTAACATTTTTCAAGCACACTGTAATGACCTTCCAGCGGGATAGGGTAAGCAGTTCCGCAACTTCTTTCCTTGGCAAGCGCTTCGCTGATTTTGTTGGTGTTTTCGGACCTGCTACCTTCACAGCAACATGCGCCACAAGTAGCGCATTTTAGGAATTTGAGACTACTTTGTTCTTGCCATCGTCAACTTCAGCAGTTCGTATTCAGGAGAGATACCAGGATTCTTATACCCGAGCTTGCAGTCTTGACAAATGCCCATGCGAACGATGTGGGACGGCACGAACTCCAGAAAACGAAATGTGGGCCGGAGAGGAATAGTGCGGAGCGCGATGAATTTGCTTGGTGCGGAATAGAGCTCCGACAAAGTCCGAGACCACCACAGCTTCAGTGACAAGTAGACATTGCGCAGGAAGGGTCACACCAGTGTTCAAACACAGAAAACAGCGATTCCGACAGTCTGACTAAGACGAGCCAAGTCACAACTATTGCGATGTGCGAAGCGACAATTTTTAATGACGCGGAGGAAGTAGATAAAAAAATAATAATCCAATGGATTCTAGATCCAGTGCTTTTCACTCTTAATATGGCCATATGATATTTCCTGTGTACTAGTCGAAGATTTCTGATGATTGGCACATGAAACCGACGTCAACCCGTTATGTACTGATTCATTTTTATGGGGAAAATACGGTACCTGAAAACTGACAATAAAGGAAGAACGGGTTGCGATGAACCATCTTGCGTGTTGAGCAGTGCACATAGCTCTTGTAGTCATGGCGACGGTTAATCCAGCAGTAGTAGCAATTGCCGCTTTCAGTTTTAGAAACAGAAACTGGCAAACGGTCGTGGATGTCTTGGGATGTGCTAGAGGTGGTACTCTTGCGCTTTAGGCCAGCGGTCACGATCAGCGGAGATGTGTCGTCCATTGCTGTCAACTGGCGAACAAGATTCGCTCGGAAATCAAGCTTGGTGAAAATCCAGCAGGACGCTCAATGGCACCTGGATGGGTGTGACAATGCTCAACCATGAGCAAATAGGCATTTAAGACACCACACTGGCACAAATCAAAGAAAATGCAGCGCCGTGATTTCTTTGCCCGACGTAGCAAACTGAATGATGAGTCATTGATGATACTAGTTGGTCAAAGATATCAACTCCGCCCGTGTATTGGCTGTATGCTGCAATGGCTGCTGGTCGCTTGATTGGCTGCCGGGTCCACTGACCATCCACGCGAACATAGTGTTGTCGCGGCATCAGCTCTGTCTGTTGCACTGTACACTGTGGACAAGAGGTTGATGACACGCTTGTCGAGCCATTTAATGTGCAGCATGATGTCATCATTGCGAACGTATCGTACACCTCCATGACTACCGTGCCGTTCAAGATCCTTGTGGATCTTGAGTGGGAGCGAGAAAACCAGTTCGGTTCACACGCACAGTACCAGCAAGGTGGCTGGCGATCTCACACAGTGACGTAGAAGCGAGTGGATGAGGATACGGTAGTTAGTTCACTTGCGTGGGCCTCCGTTGCCGAGTTCTTCCTAGCAGACGATATCCGAAGGCGTACACACTCCGCCAGCGATGTATACGTGGACCTTTTCCGCTGCCACCAGTGTTAGCTCCCGGCCAAACGCAGTCCCCTCACACTTCCAGAACACAGGGGTTTTGTAGTATTGAATAATTATATGGACGGAAGTATTTAGACAGGAGAGTAGACAAGAACGAAGACACAACTAGAGCACCACTAGAGCATGCGCTCTTCTATACTTGCTTTGCTCTCATTACTATGGTGAAGGAGCGGGAAATACGAATAGTGAGTATTGTACGGGCTTAGCATGAATACACCTGTTACACTAGCGCGTGGCTTGTATTGTAGTTATCCGTATAGAGGCAATACCCTTGTTTGGCAAGGGGTTCAAATAGTCGCATGACCAGATCGTGTGTGAGACCTTGAGGGCCAGCTGATGGTTGCTCTCCAGAGTGGACTTCAAAGTTGAAGATGGACTTCGAAACAGAGTCACACTGCACATAGCTTTTTATTCCCCACTTTCTCGGCTTATTTTTGATGCACACTTTCACCACAATGACGACCCTTGAAGCGGATCATCCGCTCATCCAAGGACACATGTTGTCCAGGCTGGTACAGTTGTTTGCAGGCCTTGGTGATAGCACCATGCGGGATTCTAACTTTGTACAGCCGGTCCGCAGGATCATTTTCTAGGTGGTCGACATGCAGAAAACAGAGTAGTGAACGGAACCGATCACGGGAGAAGAAAGCTCTCTCCCCCCCCCCCCCCAGATGCCATTGAATAAGCTTGACGTCGTCCAGTAAAGCTGGCAGCGGGAAACAGAGACTAGCCTTGTATACGAGATGAAGAATCCAATCAGCTTTTTCAGCTCCTCGCATGTCATCTCTTCCCATGAGCCATCTGACTTAGCATGGCACGGCGTTTCCAGGATTTTGCACCACACATACTCGTTTGTAAACTTCAAAATTATTCTCCAGAATGTCCTGAAGAGAAATACAACTGAAAGAAGTCAAGTTCGCATGTGCCGGGCTGCAACTTATCTGGCGGATGAATGCCTTGGGCACGGTCAGGGTTGAAATCCATGGCTGGTGCCTCGTGTTCATCTGCGCAGTCCCGCGTAGAGAACTTTAAAAGCAGACATTTTCGGTGGTGTTTTATTTTCGGTAACTTCAGTGCCTAAATTTGTACTGAAAATTGAAACGCACCGAAAATTTCGATATAGTACTAGTACACTTACCTGGAAAACGGGTTTACTGAAAATTTCCCTCCACCAAACCACCGATTTTGGAGAATACCAAAAATATTACACCACCGAAAATTTCTGCTTTTATAATACTCTGCATGTTGTACGTTCCCAACAGGAGCAGGAATTCCTCGTCCGCTACCACGACCGAGACCTCCGTCTCGTGCTATCCTGCCACGAGTGTGCTTTAACCCTTTGTATACGGATCGAAAGTTGTACTGTCCGTACAAAAGGGGGTTAAAATACTTCCACAATTAAAATAGAAGAAATCACATGGAAACGAGTTATGAAACAACTATCCACGACTGTAACAAGATAATAATGCAGTCAGAAAGTGTGATAACAGGGCACAAAACTGACAGGCTACTGAGACATTCAACGACCTGAGACCTAGCTCTCACACGCCTTCAGTTATTCCTCTGGTGTCGTGGTATGAGTGCGTACACGTTATTTCTATCTAGAATACAACAGTGGTGGGAGCCATGGGATTCAAACCCACGCCTCCGAGTCACAACAGAGTCAGTTCGAAGCTTGGAGGATGTCCGTGTTTCTTAGAATGAAGTTGTTCATCGCAAAAGCTAGTGAGACCGAGAACCACTATCTATCCCTGAGACAGGTGCCACATCATTTCAGGGCTTTTGCGTGGGTTTTGGGAGCATTTGCATTTCAGGGCTTTTGCGTGGGTTTTGGGAGCATTTCAGGGCTTTTGCGTGGGTTTTGGGAGAAAATTGGGGCTCGCAGCCAGTACTGCAGAAAATACGGCGCTTGTCAGAGAGGTCTTTTGTGCACGTCTGTTTCTTTCTTCCCCTCCTGCAGTTCCGCGTGCAGAAACACATACTGGCTGCTCTCCTGGCTCCGACGCCCGGGTGAAACTTGAAACACCTCCGCCTCCACCACAGGATGTGGAGATCAAGTTGGATGAAGGCACGGCGTGGACGTGGGGTAAGACGGTGACGCCTATTGCCTCTGCCGCCACCGCGGACGTGTCGTGCTCGGATACAGCTGGGGAAGACGACGCGGTGGCCCAGGCGTACTCCATCCGCATCACTGTGTCTTGCGCGGGTGATAAGCCGCCGACTCGCCGTATCGTGCTCGTGCCCGTGCCCAGCGTCGGCGAGCACCTAACGCAGGCAAACGATAGCTCGTGTGTCCTATCACGCACGACCCTCGCACCAACGGCAGAGCCGCACGAATGCGTGCCCAGCTCGGACGATGACAAGAACACAGCAGGAGCGCTGCTACCAAACATCACTCGAACACCTAGGGACCATCAGCACAAGCCACCACGGCCATTCACACCCAAACATCATTATCCGTGCCCAACTGGCGAGCCCGTCGCATGCCCCGTGCACCGGGCACCATTAACTCCAACGCCGCCGGAACATCACGACCACCAGCGCCATTGCCCGCCTGACAAGCCCATCACATCGCAGGGTTGGCGACCATCGGCGATACCAGTCTTGGGACTGCAAGACGACCATCATCATCGTGGCCATGACAACGTAGACGGTGAGCCACTAGCGTCGATACGGCAGAGTCGCCGGCACCGCTTACTACAATGCCTTAAGGTGCCCGACTGCCGCCGCCGTCAACGCTTTAAGCACAAGCAGGCAAGTCCCGCCAGCGCCAGCATTGGCACTAGCACTAGCTCCGACACCAACACTCCCAGTACTCCATACATGTGTCTGGTGGACACTCTGGGCGGCAAGTCGTCTAGTGACGGCCAGTTTCCGTTTCACCTGCAGTACGACGAGTATCGGCGCTATCCGCGGCGATCGAAGCTGCCGGGCAGGTCGTACGACGAGGATGCGTGCAACGACACCACATGCGAAGGTGAGTGGGGGTCGGATTTGTTAGCTTTATTTTACTTCACCATAGGCACAAGTGACGTTCATCAGCTGGAATACATCACAATCAGAAATGAGGGGATGCTCTCGCTCGCATGTGCGTATAGGCTAGCGGGAATGAAAGCGTTTAGTTACAACCCTCCCCAACCCACCCACCCCTGAACGTAAAGTATATTATTGACTTGAGAGCGAGAATGGATCGTGTATGCTATCAATATTTTTCAAAATGAAACTCTCCTCAACCCACCCACCCGTGAACGAAACTTTTTCGTTTCGTGCAAAAGATCGATAATTGCGGACGGCCCCGTTTATGGGTGCGCATTTGATACAGTACTGTCGGGCGCCGAAGAACGGAGCGCCGAAGAGCGGAGCGCCGAAGAACGGAGCGCCGAAGAACGGAGCGCGAGCGCCGAAGAACGGAGCGCCGAAGAACGGAGCGCCGAAGAACGGAGCGCCGAAGAACGGAGCGCCGAAGAACGGTTAGGCTAGAATTTCACCAAGCACAGCATTATAGGATACTAGGGCTGAAACAATTATACCGCATACTCGCTCGGTTTTTTCCAAAAATAATCGTACTGGGAATAAATCAGAGTACTCGTTCATAGATGGTACATGCATTCACCAAAGAAATCTTCAGTTTCAGAGCAGCAGTCAGCAGATATTGATGTGCAGACTGTGTGGTGAACATATGTTCACGAGTAGAGAGAGCCCAAATGACCAACCAACCAATATACCCGAGAAAAATGACTGCTACTCGATTCGATCAGGGTTGTATCATGTGATTTTAGGCCCCTTGGTGTGCAATTTTTAGGAGATGAAGACTACTCGAATACTCGAATATTCGATCGGAGAAAATCAGAGTACTCGAACTCGGGATCTCAGTGCCAACTTCCAGCCCTATAGGATACACAGTGACTCAACTGCGCATAGACTGTAATACATGATAATAGGTACGGTCTAGGCTAGGAGACTGACCCCCACAGTTCTTCGGCGACCTAGAGTACTGTACTGTACTTTCAATTCTTTACTCTGTTCTGGCTCTTTGTCATGGGTTGGCAGAGTGCAGTCACTTCACGAACTTGTACAGGGTCCTGCAAACACAGGCTTAATTTACTGCAGAAAGGAAAAAGACATATGGATACGAGTTAAGTAACTGTCCACCACATAGTGTACAGTGTCTACGTTTACTATCGGCTCGACATTCGAGTTTTTAAAATTTACTGCAGTCAGTTTTCACTTTGTTCTGCCTCTCCAATGTCGTTGTCAGAGTACAGTCACTTCACGAACTTGTACTGGGTCCTGCAAACACAGGTTAAATTTACTGCAGTCAATTTTCACTTTGTTCTGCCTCTGCAATGTCGTTGTCAGAGTACAGGCACTTCACGAACTTGTACTGGGTCCTGCAAACAAAGGTTAAATTTACTGCAGTCAATTTTCACTTTGTTCTGCCTCTTCTTTGTCGTTGTCAGAGTACAGGCACTTCACAAGCTTGAAGCCACTGGCCAGTGTGGTGGCTGGTATGCCACTGCAGGCGAGTGTATACGCACCACGACACGGAGTACCCGCCGAGCTGGCCATTCACCCGTCGCGTATCCACGACGCCGGCCTGGGGGTGTTTGCACGTCACCCGATTCCGGTGGGCACACTGCTCGGCGCCTACGCCGGCGAAATCATACCCATCCGTAAACTCCAGCCGGCCCGCGATCCCACCTACATGTGGGAGGTAAGAACTACGGTTGTGTTCGTTAAGAGATCTTCCCGTTCTGGTGGGAACTACTGCTTTCGGTGGATGTGTTCTTTTTGAAGCTACCCGAAACGGAATACATGCGTGGGTGTGTGGGTGTGTGTGCGTGTGGGTGTGGATGTCCCGTATGGTGCAGTGGTATGTGCAGTCAATTTCCAATCGAGAGGTTGCGGGTTCAATTCCCGAAGGTTGTAGTCACACACACACACACACGCACACACGCACGCACACACACACGCACACACAATACAATAATGCCCATCCGGAGATGATGGCAGGTCCTGAAAGGACCGACGCACACGCGCGCGCGCACACACACACACACACACACACACACACACGCACAAACCTCCTCTTGACTTTCCTTTCATTCTCCTGGGTGTCTCCTGGGTGTTTATCAACAACCAGTGCATGTACGTGATGATGTGTGACGTGTGTAAGTAAGTAAAAATACCAAAAAGTAGGGATTCACTGGCCAGAAAAATCCACTTCAAAACTGTGCGGTGTAGACTAGGCTGAATAGTGGCGGTCAATTCATCAGCCTTGCAAGCTGTTGAATGGTGCAATCCCAGGCAAGTTGCTATGGCTCCTGCTGTAGCATCGCTATCATCGCCTCCGGCAATGGGCGTCAAAGGTCAAGGTGGGTGTACGTGCATGCGTGCGTGTGTGTGTGTGTGTGTGTGTGTGTGTGTACCTGGGTGCGCGTGTGTGTGTATACGTGTGTGCCTGGATGTGCAGGTGGTGTGTCGTAGGACGGGCGAACGCTACGTAATCGACGGCATGGATCCGGCCACAGCAAACTGGATGCGCTACGTGAACTGTGCCAACTCCGAATCGGAGCAGAACCTGATTGCCTTCCAGCACAATCGGTGTATCTACTATCGCACTGCGTGTGATATAGCCACTGGAACTGAGCTGCTCATCTGGTACGGAGGACGCTATGCAAAGCAGCTCGGGATCACGAACGGTGAGACTTTGAGATTTTCTATTGGTGAGGCATTGCCAGGAGAGGACAGTAGATGGGAATGCGGAAACCTTTTTCCAGAGCCTTTTGAAAACGCCTAGCCAAATTGTGCCTTTTGAGGGCATTTCCCATCAGACATGAGCTGTCTGTAGGATAATTATGTAAGAGAATGCTTTGCTGTCCTGGAGGACTATTTACTTTGCCTTTGATCATCACTCTTTCCTTCTGACACTGTCTGAATCTTTTTTCTGTGTGTGTGTGTGTGTGTTTGTGTGTGTGTGTGTGTGTGTGTGTGTGTGTGTGTGTGTGTATGTGTGAGTGTGCGTGTGTGTATGTGTTTGTGTGTGTATGTATGTGTGT
>NC_088653.1:15896972-15901972 GCF_964019385.1 Sycon ciliatum
GGTCGTTATTTCGCTTGGATTCTCTCACTGTCGCAGAACATGCCACACTAGCCGTTCCCATGCCAGGCGTGTTCTTGCACAAAGCTGCTACCGTGTGCAACGCGCAAATGAAGTAAAGTTCTGATAATGTTCCCCCGTGGGCCTGCTGTTTCCGATAACGGGCATTCGACAACGTTTCCAGTGCTCTTGCGGTGAACCCTACCGTGTGCATCACTGCTCATGGTGAGTCCGATTGATTAGACGCATCTGATAATGTTCCCAGGACGCTGCTGTTTCTGACGGCGCATTCCTCTCCTCTCCCAATCTTTTCCGATAACGTGCATTCGCATCAGTACCGCCGTCACCACCAGTCAACTGCCTTCGATCCAACAGTTGGGTTTGTTCTTTTGGTTTTCGGATTCAGAACAGCCATAGTGATTTCTATCGGTATCGGTGTCTCCACCAGTTGACTGACTGCCTTCAATCCCGCACTGGGATTTGGTCTTTGGTTTTCGGATTCAAACAGCCATAGTGATTTCTATCGGTATCGGTGTCATCACCAGTTGACTGAGTGCCTTCAATCCCGCACTGGGATTTCGTCTTTGGTTTTCGGATTCAAACAGCCATAGTAATTTCTATCAGTATCGGTGTCATCACCAGTTGACTGAGTGCCTTCGATCCAACAGTTGGGTTTGTTCTTTTGGTTTTCGGATTCAGAACAGTCATAGTGATTTCTATCAGTATCGGTGTCATCACCAGTTGACTGAGTGCCTTCAATCCCGCACTGGGATTTGGTCTTTGGTTTTCGCATTCAAACAGCCATAGCGATTTCTATCAGTATCGGTGTCATCGCCAGTTGACTGAGTGCCTTCAATCCCGCACTGGGATTTCCTCTTTGGTTTTCGCATTCAAAACCAGCACCACTGGCTTCTAGAATTCAGAATGGCGACGATGATTTCTATGGCTATCGTTGTCCTCACCAGTCGAGTGCCTTCATTCCTACACTGGACTCTACCTATTACTCTGTTAGGACGACTCTGGTGGAGTAAGAAAGTGTGTGATCCGAATTACCCACTTCACTAGTCGTTCGCAATCTCTTTCTCAATGTTTTATCACCTTTTTTTTAACCACCATAAATGAATGCTTTTTTGCATGGGCTGTTTGTTAGATAACACACACGCAGACACACACATACAAACACACATATACAAACACACACACACACACACACACACACATGCACGCGCGCGCGCGCACACACAGACACCTCCCCCCCCCCCCCCCACACACACACGCACACTTTGCTGATCAATTCATTGGACATTGTTTTCCTCTCCATTTCTCTAGATTTTTCACTCATTTTAGTACAGCAAATACATCGCTAGGGTTTTGCATAGATTTTGGCATGCTAAGTAGCAGCCCCTCTTAGGTTTATGTAGGGTTTTGCATCCTCTCTTAGGTTTATGTAGGGTTTTGCATAGATTTTGGCATGCAAAGTAGCAGCCCCTCTTAGGTTTATGTAGGGTTTTGGATAGATTTTGACATGCTAAGTACAGGCTCAACCTCGTTCGTAGATCGTCTCTAGGCCATCAAATACTTCGAAGTAATTTAAATGTGTCTCATGAAACTCTGGCAGCATGACTTTCAACAAAAGGTGCAAGAAGCCCGATTCACACTTATAATTATGGGCTACTGTCACCCTCAATACCGTTGCACAACATAAATTATCGGCACTTGAAATACTTCCAAATTGTTGTTTTGGTAATTCTGTCGCGGCAGAATTTCAAGTTGACGTCATTTTTATGATGCAATGTGTGCTGTAAACGTGTATCATCAGACATACCCTGAACCTGGTGCTGGACAAATCCCCGCTTTATCCTTTACAAATTAGTTTGAGGAAACACGTGTGATGCGCTGACACCCCGTACATAAGTCGTAACTCGCGCATGCGAGGAGCATCGCATCGTAAAAAAACATGTCAACTTCAACTTGAAATTCTGTCAGGACAGCACTTTGTGTGGGAGTTGCACACTCTTGGAGGGTTGAGCTCTGAATTGCTGGGTTGTTACATGCAGTCTTCAGTGTGTGTGCGTGCGTGTGCGTGCACGTGTGTGTATATGTGCATGGGTGGTTGCGTATGTTGTGAGTGTAAGTGTGTTTGTGTGGGTGTAAGTGAGTGTGTAACTTATGAGAGAGATAAATCGAGCGTGAGGAAGGGAGGCAAATCTACCTCCCAGATGTTCGCGCGTCTACATGTACCACCCACATGTGCCACACACACACACGCACACACACGTACACGCACACACGCGCACATACGCGACACACGCACACACGCACACGTTCCAATCCCAAAGTCTGACCATAACCTATTGTTGAGAGAGAAAATAAAAGTCGTTGCTGCCGTTGACCATCACAGAAAGATCCTGCGAAGGAGGGGAGGGAGGGAGACTGTCGTTAGTAAACTAACCATCCCGATGTCACATGGCAGTGTGCGCAGCAGCAGTGGTAGCAGGGTTAGTACGGGGTTAATACGGCGTGACATCAGGGAAGGGGGGGGGGGGGGGATTAGTAGGGGTTTAACATCAGACAAAGGGAGTATGGGGTTAGTATGAGGTTAGTAGGGGTTAACATCAGACAAGGGGGGGGGGGGGTAGTATGGGGTTAGTAGGGGTTAACATCAGAGATTGGGGGTTAGTTAGTATGGGGTTAAGATAAGAACTGGGGTTAGTGTTGCGGGGTTACTACAGAGATATTTACGTATCAGAAAGTTAAAAAATTAATGTAAATTGTCTGAAAAACGAAGCAGAAATAGAAAAGTGGGAGGAAAATTGGCAGCAACCTGTGTGGTATGACGCAGGTTTGCTGCACGTAGACGAATCCACCCATGCAAAAATATAATACACGGAAATTAGCTAGCCTACTTTTCGACGGAAATGCCGACAACATTCGCAGTGTGCAACGACGTGCTGCAAACGGTTGCTGCAGTTGTTCCAAGCCATACTGGTGCACCTGAGGAGCAGGGCCAGGTAGTAGCGAAGAAAGGAAATCAGAAATGAAGACGTGTACCGTCGAGTGTGACTGGCAGCATGGTCGATGAGAGTCCAAGTACATACATTCCGTTTGGCACAGGGGCGGCTTGCAGATCTTTACTTGTGCACCCATGCATGCACGGTGGCACACACACACACACAACACACACACACGCACAACACACACACACACACACGCACAACACACACACATCCTGCTCTGACGGGCCTGTACCTGTCAGTTCCACGCCATTGTTACCTTGATTCCAGAAATATTCGCAGTCCCACCAGCTCTGCCGACAGGTCGTTGCCACCACGATAGCTCCATACATTGTAGTAGAACATAGCAGCTACTCCTTATAACATTACAGCTATCTGGTCCGCACAGCCTTACTTGTAGCTATACAGGGTCCGCATAGCCTTACTTGCAGCTATACATGGTCCGCATAGCCTTATACAGGGTCCACATAGCCTTACTTGCAGCTATACAGGGTCCGCGCGGACCCTTATTATACAGGGTCCGCATAGCCTTACTTGCAGCTATACAGCCTTACTTACAGGGTCTGTATAGCCATACTTGCAGCTATACAGGGTCCGCATAGCCTTACTTGCAGCTATGCAGGGTCTGCATAGCCATATTTGCAGCTATACAGGGTTGGCGTAGCCTTACTTGCAGCTATACAGGGTCCGAATAGCCATACTTAGTCTCAGCGTGATTCTTACAGCTATACGGGGCCAGGGCACACATCCTTACTTAGTCTAAACAGGAGGTGTAGTGTAGTGCTGTACAGCAGGGTCAGGACACACAGCGGCCATACCTAGTCTGAACATGCAGGACGAGATGCAGTGCTCCGGGGCAGGCACGGGCTTACTTGGCCCGAGCAGGAGGAGATGACGTAGTGCTCCAAGCGGTTCTGTCCTCCTCGTCCATCTCGTAGAGATTATCCTCGACAGAGCTGAGAGCCGACAAGCGGCGGTGATCGCCGACCGACGTCATTCCGACGTGCAGGTCTCGCGACGTCTCCATCGGGTCCTCGTAGTCCGACATGGTTGCCGTGGCGTCGCTGCTTACGGAGCCGGTGTCGGCCACCGGTCGCTGTGGCGACACGTAGGGCGGAGGCAGTGTGGGACTTCGCTCCTTTGCCGCCTTGGCTTTCCTCTGCTGTGCGGTGGCGGCAGCAGCTGGGCTGTTGCCTTGCATGCCGCTGCCCGGCGAACTCTGACTCGACGACGCACCTGCCGCAGGTTTGCTCCTTGCCAGCCTGAGACCGTCTTCAGCGGCGTAGGCGTAATCCCCACCGCCACCAACGGTCGTCGCGTACTCAACACCGCCACCACCAGTCGTCGCGTACTCAACACCGCCGTCACCATCCGCCGTCGTAGCTGCAGCGGGTTCGCTCACAAACATGGCCGGTGCGCGATAGTCCTGCGGCTGATGTCGCGACGCCCCAGCGCCGCCGTTGGCATGGCGATTGCCGTTGTTGACTGGGTCCGAGGTCGCCATGGTGAGCACCGTGCCGCCGCCTGCGTGCATGCCATCGCCGGGACTGTCGGCGTAGAGATTCGATCCGCTGGTGCTGGTGAGGAGGGTATCCTCCCGCACACCACCACCAACACCGCCGCTGCCTTCGATGTCGCTGCCTCCGGCCTGAAGTGCTGCTGCTTGGGTTGAGCTCAGAGTCGAGCACGCGGTCGATGTACTGTAATGCCGAGCACGATTCTGACGTTGCTGCTCCACTGCTGGCGATGGTGTCCTGCCACCGCTGCGCTTAGACGTGAGTAGCGGGTGTGGCTCGTCGAGTTGATTCAACGTCGCCGACACCTCTTCGACCGTGAAGTACGTGCAGGACGAGGACGCAGGACGCACGCTCACGACCTCGGCGGGTGACTGCCTCCCCCCACCTCCTGTGTTGGGTCCGCCGTTGCTGCCATTGCTGCTGCTGCTGCCGGTGGGTCGTGACGATGACAAGGACAATGTTGGCGGCCTCT
>NC_088653.1:15906972-15929472 GCF_964019385.1 Sycon ciliatum
CATTAGTACAACGTAGCTTCCTGAGGAGTGTTGTGCGAAAACTAGTTCGAAGTACAATTTTTTGTTCATCATTTCTTCCATATCACATTTTTTCTTTCTTCCATGTTCTTCACTGCCTTCGTATACACTCGTTTTTTGAATACAATAAAAGCCTTTGTGAAAATGTCGGTTCAGCTCGTTCTGTTGATCGCAATTCTAAAATAATAATAATAATAATATTAACTGGTTTGAGGGAAAGAGACAAACGGGAAAAGTCTGAAGAAAAAATTGACTGTCACCACCAGGACTCGAACCAGGGACCTTCGCTTGTAGCCAGCGATGCTCTAACCACTGAGCTATGGTGTAGTCGTCATCCAAGCAGAGGCCGTTCAACATTTTCTTCAGACTTCGTAACTCACACTTCCTATGAATCCACACAGGCGGGTGGGACGCAGCCCTCACTGTAACCCACACACTTCACGTACAAACTAGCACGCGGGGAGCCCCAAGTCATAAAATATTAACTGGTTTGAGGGAAAGAGACAAAATAATAATAATAATAATAATAATAATATCTTTATTAGGATGACCCAGAGGCATACAGCCAGACCTCGCTTATCCGGTCTTCTTTTGTCCGGATCCTTCGCCATCCGGAAGAAAATCGTTGGTTGCCGATTTACAGCATTTGCCATACATACAGTAAGCATGTTCGATTATCCAGTTCCCTCGCCTATCCGCATATGTTTTGTGGAAAACGGATGCGAGGTCTGACTTTACACCTAGTCTCTATTCTCTTTCCCTCTGGGCGTGGTAACGACCGCATGAGCAAAACAAAGCAGGGGAAACATCTGATGACCATCACATCGAGATCTGCTGGGCAATATCAACCATTAGTCTCGATTCTCTTTCCCTCAATGACCGCGTTACTGATCTTGTGCCCAGCACACTGAAGTAGTATTAGGGACCGTTCATTACCAGGCAGGGGCGTCGGACAAGCTACGGTCACTACGGTTTTGACTGTACAGGCGTCCCTCTCTCATCCAGCATGCACTTTAAAAATCAGCACCCTCCATAAGCCAGCACAATCTTCAGTAGCCAAAATGTCCTCTTCATGCACATTGCAGCAGTAAATCCGATTTGTTAATCCAGCACCCTCACCCTCCCTTATCCAGCAGATTTTCCGCGGCACAAATGCTGCCGGATTATAGAGGGACCACTGTAATACTCTTTGCCCCAGGTACCATGTGAATTCATAAAAAACACTGATTTTAAGTGATTTACCACTCTTTGCCCCAGGTACCATGTGAATTCATAAAACAGGCACTGATTTTAAGTGATTTACCACTCTTTGCCCCAGGTACCCTGTGAATTCATTAAAAAACACTGATTTTAAGTGATTTACCACTCTTTGCCCCAGGTACCATGTGAATTCATAAAACAGGCACTGATTTTAAGTGATTTACCACTCTTTGCCCCAGGTACCCTGTGAATTCATTAAAAAACACTGATTTTAAGTGATTTACCACTCTTTGCCCCAGGTACCATGTGAATTCATAAAACAGGCACTGATTTTAAGTGATTTACCACTCTTTGCCCCAGGTACCCTGTGAATTCATTAAAAAACACTGATTTTAAGTGATTTACCACTCTTTGCCCCAGGTACCATGTGAATTCATTTAAAAAACACTGATTTTAAGTGATTTACCACTCTTTGCCCCAGGTACCCTGTGAATTCATTTAAAAAACACTGATTTTAAGTGATTTACCACTCTTTGCCCCAGGTACCCTGTGAATTCATTAAAAAAACACTGATTTTAAGTGATTTACCACTCTTTGCCCCAGGTACCCTGTGAATTCATTAAAAAACACTGATTTTAAGTGATTTACCACTCTTTGCCCCAGGTACCCTGTGAATTCATTAAAAAAGTACTGATTTGTGCTCTAAGTTTTGAGGAGACACGCCAACCCCACGAGTAAATGGTACTCCGGGTGGCTGGTCATACTGCCCTAAAATACCTTCCGACGTCCCTGACCCCTCATTCCAGGAGACTTACTGTTGCTGGAGCTGGTGTGCTCAGCCGGCGACGGAGCATCTGAGGTGCTGGTCGTCAGCAGTCCAGTTGTCGTTGGTGCTGCGGTTGTTGGTGGTGGCTGGGTTGTTGGTGGCGGAGTGGGCACAGCAATGACGCCAAACCAAGCTGTGCTGCTCAGGCGACTGTTGCGAGCCGTGCACGAGTAGTTGCCGATGGCGGATGTCGCCGAGTGCCCGCTCAGCGACAGGATAGAGTAGGACATGTCCAGCTGGTGCTGTATGGCAGCAGCAGAAACACACACACACACACACACACGCACACACACACACACGCACGCACGCACACACACACACACACACACACACACACACATGCATACATGGCGTCGGCTTCTACAGGAATAAGCTTAGCTCTAGCACGCGACATAACGGGTATGTATCACACTACTTCGTCATTCTGTGAGAGCTTGGACAATCCACTTGTCCAGGCAAGAAGGCAGCAATGCCTGCTGTATATTCTGGCAAAGTAAAAATAAAACATACCAACCAACCAACCAGCTAACTTGTATAAGCAAAATATATCAACCCTGCTGCTAAATTCAATTTGCTCATGCACGAGCCACGCTCACCCGTACATCTAGTCAGATCACAGCTAGCCATGAAATTTCCGCATCGTACTATTATTATCTCTTATTCGGCACAGGCCATCGTGAGAATAAAGATTTGAAACTTTGCGACATGCTTTGGAGCCGTCCGTGATTATCGATCTTTTTCACGAAGAGAAAAAAGTTTCGTTTAAGGGTGGGTGGGTTGAGGAGAGTTTCGTTTTGAAAATTATTGATAGCTGAAACATCAATTCATTTTAGCTGTCAAGTCAATAATTATTATTTTTCGTTGAAGGGGATGGGTGGGTGGGGGAGGGTCAAAACTAAACTTTTTCGTTCCGTGAAAATTATCGATAATGCCGGATGGCCCCTTACCAAGGTGACGGAGGAGCTGCTGATTGTTTTGCCGATGATGCCGGTCGGCCCAGTCCAGGCAATCTCCCCACTGACCACACCGGCAAAGATACACGTCAGCGACAAGCCGCCGTGCCGGGACAGGTAGAGAGTCGGACGCTGGACAGGACGGAGAAGAGTCGGCGCGGCTGCAAATACACCACGTGGTGTGGAGCACACCATACACAACGACACGCAGCTGATGAATGTCGACCATAGCTTAGCTGGTACAGAATTTGCTTCTTCACCACACAAAGCCCGGACAGTAAATCATGAAAATTGAAGTCTCTTTAAAACAAATCCATGTTCGTTTCACCCCGAAGTCCACTTCTTCGCCCTTTAAGTCCACTGTAACAAGGTGTGACTAGTATTTGGGGACACACGGTACCAAGAGTATATAACCCCCCCCCCCCCCCCAGAGTGTGCAACTCCTGATACCCTTTCTATGGGGTTCGCCGACGGCGAAAACTCACATCATGTGGTGCAGTGTCGCAGTTGTGCGTTTCCAGCCCGTTTTTTAATATGCAAATCCCCAGCATGGTCATGGCAGATACTGTTAATATACAAAATTCCGGCGCTGCAAAATTTCGGCACTTCACGATTTTTGACATTTCGGCGGCGATTTATTTTCGGCGTGGGGTAGAGGGCATGGTATAGTGCGACAGATGCTGTGAAAAATTTCATCGGCATTTTAATTTAGGCGTTTTGGGTCGGTGCAGAATATAGCCGAAATTAAATAGCTGGCGAAAATTTGTATATTTACAGTATTCGGATCGCACGCATGTTATCCCTTGTTGTACATAGTACAAACGTACCTGAGACACGTGATGTGAGTTTTCGCCATTGGAGACCCCATATGCAGAGTTGCACACTATTGGGGGGGGGGGGGGGGGGGGTTATAATACTCTTGGTAATACCCGTGGATCCCCGCGTCAATTCATCATGTTCATCAGGACTCACAATGGGACGTATGAATCCATTTCCCGTCATTAGGTTTTGCGGGGCTAGTCCACTACAACTGTGCACACCTTGATACCAACTCTGCATAAAGGGTCATGAACTTTGTAAGGTCATACTCATATACTCATATAATTATGTACTATAACGGGTTGTACCTGTGCTGTGTATACGTCATACTTCATAATATGATGACTCCTCTTTTCTCTATCATACTGAGCATGCGTCATAACAACATGGTCTTTTTGTCCGTCACTACTCTATGAACTGTTTGTGTGTTAGTGAGGTCCGACACAACAACCTGTGAAGTGTGGGGCAACTTGTCCCGCAAAAAGGTCACGGCCATTTTAGATGCATACCTCCATTGTTTTTAAATATCTTTTTCACTTGGGCATTCCCAACAGACCTTAAGGCCTTCTTACAGGGTGCCCAAGATGTATGTCGTGAGTTCCTGGCGAATGGATGGATAAGGGCGATGTGATAAGTGCAAAGGGATTCGGGGATGTGATAAGGGCGAAGGGGTTCGGGGATGTGATAAGGGCGAAGGGATTCGGGGATGTGAACACAAAAGACTTACGATGACATCGTTTCTGCGCGTCCGGTGGCAGTCCATCTTGACAGATACACACGTGTGTGGCAATGCCTGTTTGATGTCGACACTCGGTGTAGGCTGGACATGCGTGTAGATTGGTTGTACAGAGGTTGATTTCTGTACACATGAAGGCATGCACATCCACACACGTACAAACACGTTCACACATACACACATGTACACACACATACACACATGTACACACACACACACACACACACACACACACACACACACACACACACACACACACACACACACACATACACACACGTACACAAACATACACACATACACACACACAAAGTAATATTCAAGACATTGAAACATTCGTCAGTTTCAAGCAATGAAAAGCGAAAACAGCAAAGAACAATTGACATCGAAATACAGTGCTGCTCAATGAACTCCAATCACTCTCAAGTACTTAGTACGCGCCGGGCGTAGCGCATCCCTCGACCTGCGAACACTGGGCTGCGCAATGATGCAAGGCGCAAACTTGAGTGACGCAACTGGATTTCGTTGAGCAGAACTGTACTTGAAACTGATCCGTAGAAAGACGTGCACGCTATCTACAACCTACTGTAGGGGACATTAAAATCCGTTGACAAGTCAAATGAACACGAGGTGCTGCGGCCGCGAGCTCAGCTCGTATATTTCCACAGCGTGTGCGTAAACTACTGCAAGTCAACACAAATATTCGGCGCATATTTATTTTCGGCTGTTTTCGGGCTGGCCATGTTCGGCCGAAAATTGGATGCGTCCGAAATTTTGTTTTGCAAGGTTCAGTGTGACAGTGTATACAGGCGGCAGCAGTACATATTTACCATTTAGCAGCTCGCATATGCCATTGTTCTATGTGGAAAACGCGCACTTGCGCCATTTCTGCTGTATACAAATGATCATTCCTTCACACTCCATTATCATCATGATCATCCTCTACTGATGAGCTCCGGCAGGGAGCGAAACAGCTGTCTGGAGGCGTGGAAAAATATTATCTCTCAACGGAAGTGTCCTCGCTGGTGTCTGTATGGTTCGGCTGAGAGCGCGTGGTTGTGATGAGTTGGGAATGCAATAAATTGAAAATATGGCCGAAAGCTCTGTCGCAGTATTTAGTTGAGCAGCAGTACAGGCCGAAAATTTGTTGCAGCCGAAAAGTGTTTTAGCTGTGGGAGGCCAAAATTTGACTGGACCAAACATTATCAAACTAGTGCATGTACTGTACTCACTTGATTAGAAGCCCCTCTCGAATAAAAGCCCCCCTACAAGGACTGTTTGAAAAAATACAAGCCCCTCTCGAATAGAAGCCCGGACTACTATTCGCAAAGCGTGGGGTGACCAGGTAGTGCCATGTATGAAGGTCAAGTGTGCAAAAAACACCCCGTGCATGTTCATATTGGTACATGTCCTGGTCGACGTAGTGTGTGCAAACAAACTCGGGGACGAGTTGCTGTGAATATGAAAGTTTCAGAGATTCGATTGGAATACTGGAATGGAATGAAACAATAAAAGCCCCTCTCCAATAGAAGCCCCTCTTGAATAGAAGCCTCCTCAAAATTGGTATTGAAAAAATAGAAGCCCCCGGCTTCTAATCGAGTGAGTACGGTATGCGCTAAAACTAAATGCAGTGAGGGTGTCGGCCCAGGTGGATGCCAACATGTGAATCACTTTCCAAAGCACACCTGCCTGGCTGGTCTAAACCACACGCAGAGCATCTACAAGCCCACAACCATGCGCATGCTCTACCTATGCGCACACGTAGACGTGCGCACACGTACACATACACGCACATACACACACACACACACGCACGCATGTGCACACACATGCACACTCACACACACACACATACACACTCACACACACATACCTCCCTCTCCCCTACACATACACATACACACACACACGCACACACACAAAGATTAGCTCTAACATATTACCATAGCAACCGCCCGTGCTCTCCACGCCGGTGCCATTGTAACCATAGCGACATGAGCAACTGTAGCTGCCCACTGTATTGTTACACACGGCCACTGGTGAT
Source organism: Sycon ciliatum (assembly GCF_964019385.1). NCBI lineage: Eukaryota > Metazoa > Porifera > Calcarea > Leucosolenida > Sycettidae > Sycon > Sycon ciliatum. The sequence continues at coordinate 15,913,569 of NC_088653.1, forward strand.
GTACAGCTAGTGGCCACGGCGGTGCTGTTAGCACACTCGTCAATATCTGCCGCATGTACACATACACATACACCATTACAATACACACACACACACACACACACACACACACACACACACACACACACACACACACACACACACACACACACACACACACACACACAGTTCATGATACTGTACGGAGTGGCGGCACAATTGAACTGTACCGTAAAAGTCCGTAAGGGAGCATCTCATAAGTTCGCATTTATTTTGCAAACGTAACGCATTTCGAATAGACTTTACCCCCCTACCTCCCCCCTCTATTCGAAAGTCTTATCGCACATTTTCTGTGTTTATCTACTGTACACGTCCGGCATGCCCCATGCTATGGTATACTTATGTACATGATTGTACATGTACATGTACATGGATATGAATGTTTTGCTAGAGCGGTCGTGAATGGCAGTACCACGTTTACTGAGTACAAGTACAATCAATGACATGTACACGCACATAAACATAGTTCCTCCACAACAACTGTACTGCTGTAAACGCTGGCCAGGTACATGTACACGGTTTGATCAGGCTGGTGTGACATTTGACACCTCTGAGTAGCCTGCATGCATGCAGTGCAAGGGTTAGCTGATCTGCAAACACAGGTAGATCTCCACCACTCATTTGCTGCAGGGATCTAGCACGGTAGTACAGACTGTAGATTGTACAGTTCCAGAAAATGTGCGAACAGTCATTTTTCTATTCGAAAAGGGCGCTACCCCCCCCCTACCCCCGTTTCGAAATGCGTTACGTACAGAAACAAAATGCGAACTTATGAGATGCTCCCTAAATAAGTACGTATTTACTTTCGAATTTAGTGACCACACCCGTACTAACTTTCGGGCGGGTACTGACTTTCGGGCACGAACTAACTTTCGGACCTGACTAGTGTGTAGTGGAGAAGTCATTTTCATGTTGATGTACATGCTACGTGCTGCATGTGCGCATCGTACCGGTACTTATTTCGGGCAGTATGTTTATCGGGCTTGACTTGACTTCAACAGACAGAGCCAAAAGAATGAAGGGGGTATTTCTTTCGGGCAGGTACTTATTTACGGACTTTTACGGTATTTTAGAAACTCAATGCACACACACACACACACCTTGGACCTTGGACCTTGGACGCGCTGCCATATTCTGGCTATGCGGACCCCATGGGGGGTTGAGCAGGTTCGGAACAGTAGGGGCGATGACGGGATAGGTCCTGTGGTCTACTGAAACGCCGACCGCAATTGCAAACGATACAGAAGGAGCTACGGTCTGTGTTGGTTGCTCTGGCCGAGCCACGGCTGCACTTGTGACGTTTCATGCCTTGGCGCGATAGCACACAGCGGTTGCAGCGGGCGCAGTGGAAACTGCAGCGTTCGCAGGACATATTGTTTGTAACCGGTGACTCAAGTGTGTCAGAAGATGCCTCTGCTGGTGATGTTGGTGGCGAGCACTTGTGTCGGGCAAATCCACCCTTGCTCCGGAACCATCTGTCGCACTGATCGCAGTGACAGCTTCCTGGCTGTTGGCTTACGGGTAGGGCACGCGTAGCTGTACACTTGTGTCGCTTCCTGTCACTTACACGACTGAAGGAGCGGTGACAAGTTTGGCACACAACCGGTGATGGTCGAGGTCTGTTCTGCTTGTCTGGCAGACAACAGTAAGCCTGGCGCCATTTGGAGCGAGAAGAGGTGGCCACTTCATACCAGTCGTCAAGTGGTTTGACGTCACTCCGAACACAGTCTCGCCACCTTTTCCGCGGACCATGGGCAGGTCTCTTGTTTGGAAACGAACCGAACAGTAGAGCCTTCGGGATGCGCTCATCCTCCATCCTTGCCACATGACCAAGCCACTCAAGGCGACGTCTGCTGAGACGACACTCCATGTCCAAGGTATCTCCCCAGCGCTCCAGAACTTCAACATTAGTTATCCTGTCATTCCATACATCTTGACGACTGATGCCCAGAATGGTGCGGACACAACGGAGATGAAAGACAGACAACGCATGAACATCAGCCTGTAGCGGTACCCAGCATTCGGACCCATAGAGCAGAGTCGACAGCACACACACACACACACACACACACACACACACACCTCAGACCTCAGACATGCCCATCGCGTAAGCGATGATAGCGAACAGCTATGTTAGACATAGCAACTTGTGCTGGGATTACACCATTCAACAGATTGCAAGGCTGATGAATTGACCGCTACTATTTTCTAGCCTGGTATCCACCACACAGCTGATTGAAGTGGCTTACACACACACACACACCCACACCCACACATCCCCCCCCCAGCACACACTTACCCATGCACCCGCCACCGACCGTGGTCCGCACAAATCCGCTGGCACAGTCGCACACATACGACCCGACAGTGTCGCGGCACGTCTCGTTGCCCCGGCTACAGACGGCATCGGCCGGAATTGTTCCCGTGCCAACAACACACTCATTTACATTGACGCAGCTTTCCGTCGAGTTACTCCGGAAACCTTGAATGCAGTCGGCTGAGCAGCTTGCTTGTAGGCCATTCTTGGTGCAAGTCCGCCGATCGCTGCATGGCCGCGGGCTGCACGGGTCTATGGTCTCGTTGCACATGGCTCCCTCTAAACCTGATGTGGGGGCACATATACATACAGAGACAGACACACAGACAAAGACACACACACACATACACAGACAGACAGACAGACAGACACACACACACACACACACACACACAGACAAACACACACATAGACACAGACAGACAGACACACAGACACACACACACACACACACACACACACACACACACACACACACACACACACACACACACACAGAGACAAACACACACATAGACACAGACAGACAGACAGACACACAGACACACACATACACACTTTGTACTTGTACTTGTTGCTCACTGCCAAAACTGATCACGTACACACACACCTCAGACCTCAGACCTGCCCATCGGGGAAGCGATGATAGCGAACAGCTATGTTAGACATAGCAACTTGTGCTGGGATTGCACCATTCAACAGCTTGCAAGGCTGATGAATTGACCGCCACTATTTTTAGCCTGGTATCCACCACACAGCTGATTGAAGTGACTTTTTCTGGCCAGTGAATCCCTATTTTTCATTTTCCATTTTTTCATTTTTTCTTCTTTTTCTTCTTTTTTGACACACACACACCACACCACATACTCCGGCATACACTGGCTGTTGGTAACCACCCAGGAGAATGAAAGAAGAGCTAGGAGAATGAGAAAGAGAAGAGAGACACGTGCGACCATAATCGTCGGGAATTGAACCCGCAACCTCTCGATTGGAAATCGACTGCACATACCACTGCACCATATGGGACACACACACACACACACACACACACACACACACACACACACACACACACACACACACACACACAAACGGCAACACGGATAAGAAAAGAGAGACACGCACGTGCGTGGGCGGGCATTTAAACGGGAACACAGATCAACAGATGCAAAGTCCGAGAGACACATAGGGGAAGGCAGGCGGGCACAGAGACAGACAGTTCGGAAAAGGACAATGACACACCGGTATACGTCCAGCCAATCGATTAACAATTGCAATGGTGGATAACCACGCCACACAACGGGGACAAGACTAGACTGATTGGTGGTGATATGGTATAACATTTCGACGGTGGTTTTCTGAGGGTGTGCTCGAATTCTCTACTAATCTCTAGCTTCTCATGTGTGCAGTGAATGGGATTTTCGGTCTTTGACCACTTGTTGGTGAGCTGATCTACTCACCTCCCACCGCTTTAGGAGCTGCATCTGCGCCTTGATCCTTGAAGGGTGGTGGCGTTCCTACGGATGCGGAAAACTCGGTTTCCAGCCGAGTCTCACACGAACCGTGAATTTTTTTTAAAATTTTTTCTCGGAGAACTGGAAGTCGAAGAAACTGGAATAATTAATTTTAGGAACGGGTCTCGGAAAATTCGGAGATCTTTTGCACGTGTGAAGCGCCAAAGGGATCTCGAGTGACGCAACTATAATGAGCACTGTGAGTGGAGTAACGTTGCGTATAGAAGCAGATGCTTACGGCTGTACGTATACAAAATTCACGGTTCGCGTGAGACTCGGCCGGAAGCCGGGCTTTCCGCATCCGTAGGAACGCCACCACCCTTCAAGGACGTACGTATAAGCCGGGATTCACGCCATGCTTCATCCTAAAACATTCTTCATCCTAAAACATTCTTCATCCTAAAACATTCTTCATCCTAAAACATTCTTGTTCGTAAACTGTCAACATCTTCACTCTTCAAGCTACACCGTATACGCGGGGGTGCAAACCATGCTTCTATTCAATTTATACTTCACCTCGAAAACATTCTTCTACGTCAACACATGTCACCATCTTCCCTCTTCAGTCTACGCTGCAACTTCCAGTGCGTACTGCCAAGCAGCACACAGCACAGTACATGCTTTGCTTCTACTTCACAAATGTCTCATGCCCAATCGCGGGTTGCTATTCGCAGGGTTGACCGCATGTGTGTGTGTGCCAGTTCACCAGAAAAGTGGCAGAGCAATGCGCTTTACCAGCCACATGGCAAAATCGGTGCACAGCAGCGCAGTGAATGTGCGGACAAAGTCGTTCTCGCGAATATAACAACACACGTCTCTCATGCCCAATCGCGGGTTGCTATTCGCAGGGTTGACCGTATGTGTATGTGTCAATGCACTGGCAAATTGTATATGCTTTTCGGGATGAACTAGACTTCAACGGACAGAGGCCACAACAGGATGAAGGGGGTATATGTTTACAGTCAATTTCGAAAAATATAGACGCATGTTATTTTTGAAATATTTCAAATTTGACTGGAGCTATTCGAGAATTTCTTTCGGAATATTGCTCAGGTCCTTCCTGCAATTACTCTCATGTTGATTTTTAAGCAATCGGATAGCAAACACCCAATTTCGAAATTTTTATGCGCAAAGTGATCACAGATTTTATGTGGTATAGATGCTGGCATAACGGTTTTTCGAAATCACGCGTCTACATTTTTGAAACGCACTGTAGGGCAGGTACTTATTCACTGGTTTGAGGGACTTTTCACTGGTTTGAGGGACTTTTCACTGGTTTGAGGAACTTTTCACTGGTTTGAGGGACTTTTCACTGGTTTGAGGGACTTTTCACTGGTTTGAGGGACCATTCACTGGTTTGAGGGACTTTTCACTGGTTTGAGGGACCATTCACTGGTTTGAGGGACTTTTCACTGGTTTGAGGGACCATTCACTGGTTTGAGGGACTTTTCACTGGTTTGAGGGACCATTCACTGGTTTGAGGGACTTTTTTCCGGTAGAGAAGAAGAGTAATCTCCCAGCCTTGGCAGCGTAACACGTGCACGGCAGTACAACTCCCGGGCGGAAAAAAGGCGTTCTCAAGAATAGCAACAACTCGCGGATATATAGACAGCACGTTTTTCATGCCCAATCGCGGGTCGTTATTCGCAACGTTGACTGTACATGAACACTGTAAAAGCAGACATTTTGGGTGGTGTAATATTTTCGGTATTCTCCAAAATCGGCGGTTCGGTGGAGGAAAACTCTCGGTAAACCCGTTTTTCAGGTAAGTGTACTAGTACCGAAATTTTCGGTGCGTTTTATTTTAGGTAAAAATTGTCGGCACCGAAGTACACCGAAAATAAAATGAAAACACCACCAACAAATTCCGCTTTTACAGTAGAGCAAAGGAAAGCACAATCAATCTCATCAAGAATGCATAAACAAGAGAACTAGAATGCAACTGTGGTTGTGGGTCAGTGCGCGACGCGCTGCCTTCATTACGTAACTTGCCTCCATCACGCCCAGAAAGCATGCACTCAAACCCACAATTTCTCGTACAAGCCCATCCGTTTTTGCTCGATTCGTTCCAGTACCTACGCGATCTCTAAATGTTGGCGCCTGAACTCCAGTTCCGTACGAAAGTTCATTTCAAACCAGAGGGAAAGTGCGGTGTTTGATTTTCCGCAGCGCGCGGACTGAAGCTGAATGATGTAATGAAGGCAGCGCGCCGAGCATCTGGCCCATAGAAAAGAGATCACAGTTGCATGCTCTTGTTTATGGACTCTTGATCTTACCAGCATGGCATGTACACGGCAGCACAGCGAACGGGCGCACGAAGGCAGACGCGTGACAAGTACCCGTCGTCGACGACGCACATCCACACACGGCGACCGGCACGGTCGTTGTGACGTTCACGCCGTTGCTATCGACGGCGGTTGCCGTGACGACGAGCGCGCCGAGGTCCATCGGCGCGTACGATATCCCTGTGCTAGTCGTCGCCGTGGTAACAAACCTTGCGCCCGGACCGGTCACGTTGAAAGTGATCTGGCCTGCTATGGTGGCGGAATTCAACGGAACGGCAGACACTGTGATGCTCGTGGTTGAACTGAGGGAGGCGACTTGTGTGGTGAACGTGATAATCGGCGCCAGTACAGCTGCGCATACAAGTAACAACAGGATGGGAGAGCATGGCACGCATATATGTATGAGCACAAGGGCACGAAAAGCCGTTCTGCTAATGATTTCAGCACTGTTTTAGTAATATCAAGACAAGAGGACTTCATACCGCATGTCAGCGCCTTTAAAGCCATGGCCTTACAGTCTGTATCGGCTATAGAGTGACCGGATATAAGAATATATCGGCTACAGTGATATTGGTACGAAATATCAAAAGCAAAACGTATTTTATCCAGTAAAAATATCACTATAACCAATATTATCGGATGTAATGATATATCGGATATTATGATGGCAACAAAGAATCAAAACATGCATAACACACTATATTATTATCGGCTATAGTGATAACTTTAAAATACATGTAGCAATAATATCAAAGGCCCTATTTTTTACTTTCTTCACGTTGCTTATTTTTATAGTAATACATGTACACGTACATACAGAATTTTTTGTATGGAAATGCGGGCACTGTCAACTATGCAGCATGCTCATTTGTCAAAACGCCATGCTGGAAGTATTTCCTTGCCTTTTATGTGTCGATCGGAAAAAGAAAAAAAATCGGTTGTATCGCATATAGTGATGCATCGGTTATAGTGATAAAATCACGGAAATCAAAAGAGTACGCTATAGCCGATACAGACTGTAGATTCGAAATACCGCTGCTTGCCTAGCTATTTTAGATGCAAAATGACTCGCCGGTTACACCATAAAAGTCAAAGTCCACACAGAAATTTCAATCTATATCCACTTGTTCACCCTTCCTGCTGGGCTGTAAGATTGTTAGCATAGTACTAATCGTCCTTCCTCTAAGCCCAACATGGACACGATTATTAATCTGGCCAACATCGAACTATCCCCTGTGCAAAAGGAATTACTTTGCCGGGGAACGGAGTTTGGTATTCCTCCTTCTAACAACAGAAAGGAAATAGTTCTTACGCAATTCGAAATGTTCCACAAAAAACTCATGAAGAATTTTACACCAGTGTCTGAAAATCAGCGTGCTATCTGTACGGCTAATCTTCGAGTCATCGCCGAAGAACACGCAGAAAAACCTCCAGACCGAAGCACAGTTTCATTATCCAGAGAACACCTTAAGGCTCGACGTCATTTAACGAACAACAACGATATTAGAATCACAAGACCAGACAAGGGTCGAGCTACAGCTATTATCAGCACACAAGAGTACAATACAAAAATGGCGGTCATCCTTGAGGACACGAGTAAGTTTGTCCAACTCGGTCTGGTATCTACTCATGACAACACAGTTCGAGTAGAGAAAAAGTTAAATAGTCTTCTCAAGAGACTTAAAGAAAATAAACAGATATCGGAGGAAGAGTTCTTCAAAATGCGGTCCATTGGTTCCGCCCGGCCACGTCTCTATGGGCTACCAAAAATACATAAACCGAACTGTCCGTTGCGCCCCATATTATCCATGGTTGCATCACCGCAATATAATATCTTTAAATGGCTGTGTGGTTGGCTTGACATCGTGCAAACGTTCTATTGCAAACATACAGTTAAAGACACCTTCGAATTCATTGACGTCCTTCGCTCCCACCCGGTTCCGGCCTCCGCGCATATGTGCTCGTTTGATGTTGTGAGTCTGTTCACGAACGTCCCGTTAGAAGAGACTATCAATATTTGCCTAGATGTGTTGTACCGAAATGATGAAGTTGACACGCCATGGATATCGGAGACGGCGTTCCGGGAACTGATGTTGCTCGTGACGACTGGTGTGGAGTTTTCCTTCGGTGACATTATGTACAGGCAGGTTGATGGGGTAGCCATGGGCTCTCCATTGGGTCCAGTTTTAGCGAATGTGTTCGTTGGTTACTGCGAGTCACTGATTGCAGAACAGTTGTGGCCAGCATTGTACGTTCGTTTTGTTGATGATTCCTTCACCTGGTTTGATTCTCTTGAAGATAGCCAAATCTTTCTTGGTATTCTAAATGACCTACATCCTTCCATACGTTTTACGTGTGAACACGAACAAGCCAACAAACTTCCCTTTCTAGACGTCCTTGTGGAAAAGTCTAGTCAGGGTACCGTAACATCTGTGTACAGAAAGCCTACATTCACCGGCCAGTACATAATGTTTGACTCGTATTGTTCGTACCAATACAAGGTGAATTTAGTGCGTAACTTGGTGGATCGAGCAGAGCGTATTTGCTCCTCTTCCAAACTAGCTGAGGAACTGGACTTCCTTAAGTCCGTTTTTCTAAAGAAAGGGTACCCTGACGATCTATTGAAGGAACTCATGAGCGAAAGGCTGGATAAAAAGGAAAAACGTTTTGGCCCGGACAAATGTCCCACGTATCTTTCTCTCCCCTGGAAAGGTAACCTATCATTATCCATGAGTCGCTTGGTACGGAAAATTGTACAGCAAACTAACTACGCGGTACATTTTGTACCCGTTTTCACAACTGTACGTGCGTTCACGGTGAGGAAGGATGTCCTACCAACCCAACTTGCATCTAAAATGGTATACCAATTTGAGTGCCGACAATGCGGTAGTCGGTATGTTGGTAGGACTCTTCAACATCTGAACGCACGTATCAAGCAGCACGTCCCACTGCATATGCTGACTGGCTCGGCACGGGCACTGCGACCAAAACGCGGCAGGCCACTGAAGAACCCTCGGCCACAGCCATCGTTAGCACAATTTCCGTCATCGGCAATAGTGCCTCCAGTACACGTATCGAGAGCCTTGGAGTCGGGTAATGGGCATATTGTCACCACAACACAATGCACCATAACAACACAAGATAACACACCACAACAACATTCAGCTCAAGACCAAAGTGGACGTTGTGATGAGGTAATGGACTCATCGCCGTCTTTGCCGTTGCCTCCCCCAGAACCGCCACCTACATCTATCATCGGCGGTGCTGGGGATGAGTCTGTGGTGTCGGTGGCACGTGCATATATGGATGAGGCAAGCACTGATTGTGAACAATGAGAAAGAAGGCTGAAGGGAACGGAATTCAACAAAGAAAGTAACACAATCAACATTCAAAGACCTAGACGATCAACGGCTAATTATTCAATGAATTATTACAGTACTGGAGATCAAGCACCGGCGAGGACACTGGGAACACAAGATTTAACAACAACAATGGTAACAATTTGCCATCAAGATCAAAGGAGGAGTCAACGAACAGAGGTTAAACAACATGAAGCGAGCCTGGGACCGATCGGTGTTGATGAGGAGAATGACACGGAGGACGACACTGAGGACGAGTTGGGAGATGAGACGGAGGACGCGGTTGCGGTTGTTGGAGACGAGGAATCAGATGGTGATTGTGATCGTAAGAAGTCTGCCGTTTTTCTTCACTTGTTGTCTCACCCTAAGTGTCTGCAGGTGTATGATGATTTTAGTTTTTCTGTTCTTTGTCGTGCACGGTATGCTAGTCAGTTGAAAGTACTTGAGGCTGTTTGTATTCGTTTGCATAAGCCTGATCTTTGTAAGCAGAAGAAACATGTAGTTGCGTTAAAATTGTTTTCGTAGGTGCACAGCATGATTGTTTGTCTCACTACACAGTTTTAGTGTTATAATTATTAGTTTTTCACCCACCGTTGCACTTAGCTCTCACTTCACTTCTATTGTCTCACCTTCCCTCATTCTATTTTGGCACTGTATTTTGTTCTCGTAACACATCATTGAATGTATATTAATCATTGTTCAGCATGGTTACTCTTCAGTCACGACTTTCCAGTGATGAATGTGACAAGAAAATTAATTCTGGTAAACTTTCATGACTTCGTTGTAGTGTGGCGATGACTGCAGAATTTGTTCTCTTTATTGCTATTATAGTACTAATTCCTTCATTCTTACAAAACATACTTCAAATGTCATTTCATTTATTAAGCCCATGGTTTTATAACTGAAACTGGCTTTATAATCGAATATACCTCCATGGCGTTAGAGGTGCGGACATACGGTAAAAGAAGAAAGTGCAACTCGGCGAGAATGAAACCCTGAACTCGGCGAGAATGAAACCCTGAACTCGGCGAAAATGAAACCCTGAACTCGGCGAGAATGAAACCCTGAACTCGGCGAGAATGAAACCCTGAACTCGGCGAGAATGAAACCCTGAACTCGGCAAGAATGAAACCCTGAACTCGGCGAGAATGAAACCCTGAACTCGGCGAGAATGAAACTCTGAACTCGGCGAGAATGAAACCCTGAACTCGGCGGGAATGAAACCCTGAACTCGGCGAGAATGAAACCCTGAACTCGGCGAGAATGAAACCCTGAACTCTGCGAGAATGAAACCCTGAACTCGGCGAGAATGAAACCCTGAACTCGGCGAGAATGAAACCCTGAACTCGGCGAGAATGAAACCCTGAACTGGGCGAGAATGAAACCCTGAACTCGGCGAGAATGAAACCCTGAACTCGGCAAGAATGAAACCCTGAACTTGGCAAGAATGAAACCCTGAACTCGGCGAGAATGAAACCCTGAACTCGGCGAGAATGAAACCCTGAACTTGGCGAGAATGAAACCCTGAACTCGGCGAGAATGAAACCGTGAACTCGGCGAGAATGAAACCCTAAACTTGGCGAGAATGAAACCCTGAACTTGGCGAGAATGAAACCCTGAACTTGGCGAGAAAGAAACACTGAACTCGGCGAGAATGAAATCCTGAACTTGGCGAGAATGAAACCCTGAACTTGCCGAGAATGAAACCCTGAACTTGGCGAGAAAGAAACACTGAACTCGGCGAGAATGAAACCCTGAACTCGGCGAGAATGAAAACCCGAACTTGGCGAGAATGAATCCCTTCTAGATTGCCACACCTCGCACTAGTCTACCTGCACATGGTGATTCATGGCCGCAGCTGCCGTTACGCACCGCCGTTTTCTCCAACACTCGGAGAAACTTTATTTTTGTCACAATTATAACTCTTGATTTGCAGCGTAAGACCGTCGAGGTGGACTGGTGGTAAAATTAGTTAAATAATCCAAATCTTCTCTGGATAGTGGTTGCTGTACCAACAGAGATTTTAGTCGCTGAAAGAAAGTACGTCCGATTGGAAATTTCGTACCAGCAACAATAACACATGCTGGAAATCTGGACAAATCAGCATCAAAAAATTCATGGTTCGCTGGAGACTCAGTTAGAGTGAGTTTTCAGCATCCGTAGGAACGCCACCACCTTGCAAAGATCAAAGGCGTAGATGCAGCTCCTAAAGCGGTGGGAGGTGAGTAGATCAGCTCACCAGCAAAGTGGTCAAAGACCGAAAATCCCATTCGCTGCATCCATGTGTTAGTCCAGCACTTTTAAAATTTAGTCTGGGACCTCATTGAGCAAACAGACAGAATTTAATTCCCGGCAATTTTCTTCTTATGCAGTGCGGTGATTTGGCACTGAATCTTTGGCATGTCGAGGTTCTCTATGATTCATGATGACATCAGTGTACCTAGTCCAGAGGTTCTCTATGATTCATGATGACATCAGTGTACCTAGTCCAGAGGTTCTCTATGATTCATGATGACATCAGTGTACCTAGTCCAGAGGTTCTCTATGATCAAGAGTACATGAAAACCAGAGTGTGCAGCTCGGATGGGTTGCTGTCACGGCGAAATTCCGTGATTACATCATTTTAGTGATGTAGTGCGTACAAGCAGGATTCAAGCAGGTCTCTTTCTGCACAACTGCAGCTCAGTTGTACGCACTACGCCATTTCCCGCCTAGATCTGGGCCAAATATGATGTAATCACGGAATTTCGCCGTGACAGACACCCATAGCAGAAAAGGCCCCAAGCTGCACACTCTGGTTTTCATGTACTCTTGCTATGATTCATGATGACATCAGTGTACCTAGTCCAGAGGTTCTCTATGATTCATGATGACATCAGTGTACCTAGTCCAGAGGTTCTCTATGATTCATGATGACATCAGTGTACCTAGTCCAGAGGTTCTCTATGATTCATGATGACATCAGTGTACCTAGTCCAGAGGTTCTCTATGATTCATGATGACATCAGTGTACCTAGTAGTCTTATCACTCACACGTGATCTCCATGCTACAAATGTGCACTCACAGATTGTCTCTTATAGCAACAAGAGTGGATTTTGATTCTGAATGAAGCAACAGATCAAGACAGATCAAGACTAGCGCCAGATACCGGTAACTGTCTTGGCTGTTCTTTTTCCGAAGTGCTCCGTGTGGTGTAGACCAGGTGTGCATTGGGGTTGATTCACATACACACACACACGCGCGTGCGCGCACACATACCCCCCCCCCCCCCCCACCACACACACACACACACACACACAAACATACTGGGCCCAAGCTTAGCGCTTTTAAACAACCTACCGAGGGAGTTGGCCACCAAGCGAGCGCTGCGAAGCAGCTGCCCTACAGCTGTGGCGGGAGCATAGCCGCTAGTTGAGTTGTATACAGCATACAGTACAAGACAGGTGCGGAAATCCGCATCCGTATCGCTGCACAGCGATCTGATGGCAGTTTGTGTAGAAGAATCGGCTATGGAGGTAAGGTTTAGCTCCGCGGCGCTCGTGGCGTTGGTGTTGGGGTTCAAGACTGTGTAGTTTGCGGACGGTGTGTACGTGAACGGACTGGTTGTCAAAGTGGCACGGTCTGCAGATGCACGTGCACATACACGTGCACGCACACACACACGCACGCACACAAGCGCACCCATGCACATACATATACGTATACCAATTTAATAATGGCCAGCCGAAAGAGATATAGATGTAGTTATTGGGTAAAGCTTGACTGCCCACTTCTTAAGATCCAGCTGGAAATCAGTACGAGATTCAATACTAGACCGCTCTTGTTTTTAATGCTTTGCATCGTGTGCACAGTTGAGTTACCGTGTATGCATTGGTAAGCTATGCCTGGTGAAGTTCTAGCTTGTTTGTTCTTCGGCACTCCGTTCTTCGGCGCACGACAATACATGTAAAGAGTTCTGACAATAAAAAAAATCGCAACCTACTTCCGTACGTAACTCAACGAGAAGCGGTGAGCACACATGCCCTTTCCCCGGGCACTGCAAAATCACAACTCAGTTCACTGTATCAGTGTCAACGTTTCGGCTAATGGCCCTCATCAGGATGCAATATGAAGTGGAAATCTGCCAAGGAGCAGTTATATTTATACAATAATCTGGTGTTATTTTACAACTTACTGCTCTGCACCATATGCGATGTGAGACGCTCCGGGTTTTGACTACTGGCAGAATGCCGTACGTTAAGTAGACCCGTGAAGCCATCCAGGATCGTGGCAGTCTTCGGAGCTGAGTTAACAACATACAGATAGCAAGTACAAGTTATTGTCAAATACGAGTACACATACACGCACACACACACACACACACACACACACACACACACACACACGCACACACACACACGGGCACACACACACACACACACACACACACACACACACACACACACACATCGTGCATACACATGCACACACAAACACACAATTTTTCTTGTACTTGCTAATTGCCAGAAACTGGCCTCTGGGTCTCTCCGGAACAGGGAGAGAAATTCAGAAGAAATCTTGGATATTGAACTGCCCAAAGGCTGACAAAACTCAAATCCCCAACCTATGGGCGAACTTGGAAGATTTGACTCTACTTGTGGCCTCATCACATCTCAGAAAGTGGGCGAGGACAAGGTGCGAAAAATGTATTGACGGCAGCAAGGTATGCGCCAAGGGACCCAACTGCATTTACCCGTTCCCCCAGTGAAGGTCTAACATGTACTCGCTGCTACAGTCCATTCATCGGAAACTGGCCCGCTGGCTTTTGAAAGTCGGATTTGGGCCGAATTGAGGATCAAAAACCCACTTTAAATCTCAAAAATCTGGGTTTTGGATCAGCTTCTCCATACATTTTGCCATGGCATTCCTGTCCTATTTTTGTAAAACCTGGCTGAATTTCTATTTCCCTGTTCTTGGACTTTTCTGGCCTCAAATATGGCAAAGAGTAATTGCACGGGTCACACAATACAGGACGTACTGTTGTTTTCACGATATCTACAACTATGTGAGAGAGACACCAAAAAGTTAGGGTGCCAGTTTCCAATGAATGGACTGTAGTGTGGGTGGCTGAATCAGAGCAAAAGAACGAACTGATTGTGTTTGGCCTTGCTAACAGCAGTGCATCAGCCGCAGAAATCATTTTCGATCTACAGGTTTGGGTAGAAATTACTTCTTTCGGTAGAGGCGTTCGTTTTTTCTACTCAAAAAGGTAGATTCTACTTTCCTCTACCGGTTCTACCAGGAAAAAGTGTACTTACCTCTACCATCTACCTCTATCGGTAGAGTGACTCTACTCTACTCTACCAGGTAGCTACAAACGAACGCAGCCTTACTCTTACCCTGAAGGTAGACTGTCATAAAAGCACGAGCCCCGGCGACTTTGGTGAGCGTGACGTTTAGCGTTGCTGACCCGCTGCGGATCTGAAGCAGGTCGTTGGCGTAGTGAATCACATCGCTATAGTGACCAGTGCCTAGCCACGATACAGGTAGTTCCCTGTTGCTATCGGAAACGCCAAGCTTCTCGCCAGAAACAAAGATCTCAAGTGTGACAGTAATGGACATTGGTCTGTTGTCACCTGCAGAAAGAGAGATAGATACAATGTACAAAGGAGTAAATTTGGTAATTGCCGGCAAAGTGCTCAATGCACAAAATGCAGAGCGTTTCACACGGAAAAGAGAAATAGGTCCAGTTTGGATTTGTCGTGACTCAAAGTTTCATGCCACTGCAATCATCAGACGGCTGATAATAAAAACCTAAGACCGATCATTATGAATCGGATCGTGCGTGATACTTGGCGCTTAGATGGCCATTACTCTACGCGATACACGAATGAAGGGCCAATATCACACAGATGTTCTGGATGTTGTGAGGGATAAGTAATGGGATAATGTTGGCACTGACGTATGCTAAAGCAGGCATGGTTGTGATGGTTAAGTATAATAAGGACAGTACCCGGCACCCCCATGACTGGTATGGGCACACATCACTGCTAATACTACGTGAGACTCGGTTAGACTCAGTTTTCAGCATCTGTAGGAACGCAACCACCCAGCAAAACTCAGGCTTGTATGCAAGTCAGGCTTCTAATGAAACCAGGTACAGTGAAGCCTGACTAAGACGGCCGCTCAAGGGACCTTCAAAACGTGGTCTCTGTTACCAGGTGGTCTCCTTATCCAGGGTCATTTGACTGGAAATAGCATCTCTTGGTGCTAGTTTCAGTGGTCTTCTAGGACAGGTGATCGCCTTATCCGAGTGGTCGCCTTGTCCGGTTTTACCGTATTTCCTATGTATGTCAACACACCCTAGGCGGACATGACTGTCTCAACCAGCTAGCACATTACGACAACAG